>NC_092859.1:13570286-13580437 GCF_032062135.1 Pyxicephalus adspersus
TATGTATGTATGTATATATGTATGTATGTATGTATGTATATATGTATGTATGTATGTATATATGTATGTATGTATGTATGTAGGGGGTTCTCTGATAAAATCGCAGTGTGAAACATTATCAGGAATTCTGAATCTGAACTGGCAGATCCCTCGCTAATCTCTGTGCAGATCACAAAAGACAGAAGAAAAACAATAAAAAACATATGTGCAGACTTGTTTGATTTCCTGGAAATATTAGGAGAACCTCAGCCTATAGTCCTCTAATATTCATTGTTTTGTGATGACAAGCACTCCTCAGTTTGGCTCTTGGTTTGATTGATTTGGGATGTGTGCTGCCCGGGGGGGGGGGTATGGCGATCAGGTTTTGAAGCTTGAAGTAACATTGTATGAAACTGCAGATCAAAGTAACTCAAATCTGAGCCAAAGAATCACAAAAACAAACCACAGAGAAGAACATGTCAAAAGAAAAAGAACAAAAATCTCAAAAGGGCTCTATTTATAAAATGGGGAATCGGACATGCCTTCAAACATTCCCTCGTGGGAATCTTCCAGGTTCATGTGTTTTAATGGCAGTAATTGATTCCCATGTGGGAATGTCAGATCCCCTGTTTTATAAATAGAGCCCAAAGTGCGTAATAAACATCTAAAGCTGCTCACAAACACTATATATTGTTGTACATAATTATCAGTAATTGTAGTCTGGGGACATCACATATAATCCCTTATATCCAGCCAGACGGAGCTTTCCACTGTTTAGTTGTAGAGAATTTTCCTGATCTGACAGATCAAATCTTTTTGAATAAGGCTATCTAAAAGAGAAACTTTAAAGTTTACAATAAACTTGTTTAGATCAAACAATAAAACACATCCCTCATTCACCTCTGTATCTATAAGCATTGGAGAGAAATTCATCTTCATGAAATCTTAACTGATCTTATTAGGCTTTCAGCACTCTATTAGAAACACACAGCAGATGTTTCTAAGCTGTTAGAATCCAACTGAAACGTAATATAGTACTTGTTATGATCCTTTCACTGTTTGATAAAGATATCTAAGTGTTGTAATATTCATAATCTGGGAATAAGTGCACTTTAATGTCCCATTGGAAGCATACAACTATGTTCTTTGGTTTCTCCATTGCTATGTTTCACCTGCTGCAGGGAGAAAAAGAATCCATTGCTGTAGTTTGAGCTTATACATGCTTGGCTGCCTATCTGATTACTAGATTGTAAGCTCTTCGGGGCAGGGTACTCCTATATCACTCTCTGTATTAGTCTGTCATTTGCAATCCCTATTTAATTTACAGCGCTGCATAATATGTTGGCGCTATATAAATCCTGTTTAATAATAATAATAATAATAATAATATTATCTGCCCTATGTGACAGCACTGGGCCAATCACCAAGCAGCAATGCTGATTCTTCACACCTAGAACTTTTCTTTCTGATTGGCTGAATAAAGCAGAGGGACTAGGTGCGTATATAAACCAAAATATCAAGGTGTAAAGCAAATATAAGTGAGAATACTACACCTGTGTATACTGGAATATGTCTAAGGGTTTTATTTCTAATAGTTTTCACCCAACTTTTATCCAATATCCACATTTTTCACATTAAAGTAAATTAGAATTGTTTATGAATTATCCATAAAAAATTTCTTATTGAATCCGATGTGAAAAGTGTACATTTTGGGTGAATCTTGGGTAAAAGAAGTACACTCCTAAAAGTGCGGTGAGACAAGTGTATAGGCACACACACTACAGACAGATATGTAGCAAGTAGATAAGTGTGCAGCAAGTGTTGCCCTGCCTATTGTGACGTGCGGCTCCTTGGCTCAGTGAATGTTCCTGGCTCTCAGCAGGATCTCACAGTCCAAGTTTTACTCTTAGCCAGAAAGTGGGCGTGGTTTGCAGCCAGTGGCTCCGCCCATCACAAAACTGGCATCTGCACAACTCAGTTAAACTGGAAGTGTGGAGTGCAGCTGTCAGTGTCAGTGGAGGTGAGTGAAAGCAGAGGAACCACAGAATGGGAACTATAGAGGAAAGGATGACATCAATGCTGTCAGCTACTCATTTCCTATATATAGTGGTTTGCACATCTAAATAGCACCAACATAGGCTGTAGCACTTTCCAAAGAACCAGACTTTATATAGGACTTTTTCCATAAAGGAACATTTCATTTGAAAACTCATGTGCATGAGGTCATGTATTGGCGGATACCAATCAGCCTTTTGGTACACCATTATTGGATTTTAGCAAAAAAAAAGTAAAATGTGCTGTCATTTAAAGCAACCAATCATAGATTCTCCAGGATGACATTGTATGGGGTTATTGCATCTTGCACAGCACTATTTATTACTCCCTAAACCTCCTTTTCCAGTATGTTTTGCATTGTAGGAAGTAAGTGCAGCTCATGTGCAACCCAACACATGCAAACCCAATGCAGATAATGGGAACTGTGCTCATTAAAGCAGTGCTGCAAGACAAAAGTGTCAACAGATCTCAATAGCTTCGCATGTCTTTGCTCTTAGCTGCCGGATAACTGCTTTCTTTTTTTTTTCTTGAGGCTTGGAAAATAAATAGATACTTTTAACTTGGTTTGGGCAGCTGCTTTTCTTCTGGGCACTGCAGTACAAATTAAGGGTTAGTGGGTGTGTGGCACTGCTAGGGTTAATGCTATTGAATCATTGGAAATAGCTGAGCACAGAGCTGGAACACATGAAAACTCCTTACATGTCATTTCCAAGCTGATTCACCAAGCAGAGGGCGCTGCCGCCATCTAGTGGTCAAATAAGGATATGCATGAGCTGTTGATGTAACATTACATTACATATTGTAATTCTGCCCCTGGGCTCAGGGAAAGTTGTGATGAATTCATCCAGATTGTAAATGAAAAGAAAACAGGATAATAACACACCCAAGCTGCCCTTTGATCCCTAGTACAGCCTTTCATCCACAATAAACACTGCACAGGTTCAATTAATGATACAAGATCAGGGCTGGAATATAAAAGGTTTGGTATTACACTTATTACCAGTGCTCAAGTTGGTGAATCAATTTATTCATTTTTCAATCTATATTGTTTTTGTTCCAGAAACCATAAACTTGATCATCTGTATAATTTACTACCAAAACTGTTTTTTGCATTATAACAATTTCCCTTTACTTCCTGTTCCAAAGAAACAGCAACTGAGAGATTTCTTTCCGAAAATGAAGGGAAATCCAATTTCAGACAGTTGTCTGCAGAAAAAGTGTCCCCATTGGAAGACAATTTTATATTGTGTATTAGAGTGATCACTACCAAGACAAATAGGGAGAAAGAATAAATGGGAACATCGACCTTTAACGGGTTATATCCCCCTTTTTTAAACTACACAGACACACAAATATAGTTGGTTTGCTATTGCTAGCATTGGGACATATATATGTTCTTAGTTTTATAGCAAGGATTGGTTGTACTGGCCCACATTACAGGTTGTATTGGTCTCCAGTATTAGTTGTATTGAACCCCCCCACGGTAGAGAATGTATTGGTCGCCGGTATTAGTTGTATTGCCCCCCACCCAGTACACGTTGTAATGGTCTCCAGTATTGGTTGTATTGCCCTCCCTACAGGTTGTATTGGTCTCCAGTATTGGTTGTATTGCCCTCCCTGTACAGCTTTGTATTGGTCTCCAATATTGGTTGTATTGCCCTCCCAGTACAAGTTGTATAGGCCTCTAGCATTGGTTGTATTGGCCTCTAGTATTGGTTGTATTGGCTGTATTGGCCTCCAGTATTGGTTGTTTTGCCCTCCCAGTACAGGTTTGTATTGGTCTCCAGTATTGGGTGGTATGGTCTCCAGTATTGGTTGTATTGGCCTCCAGTACAGGTTGAATTGGTCTCCGGTACAGGTTTGTATTGGCCTCCAGTATTGGTTGTATTGCCCCCCTCCCCAGTACAGGTAGACAGGTAGTCAACCACGGACCTTTGTCTTAGAAGGCAAATATATAAACAGTGACCCCGATAGTGGCACACATGGCTGCAATGCAAGTGAACAGGTCCTGTATGCAACTTCCAAACAAAGTCATCAGGTATTCCATTCACATAAATGGAGTTTAATGTAAATATGGTACAGCCATCAAAGCACTTATCCTCACCATACAAAATCCTATTTCCCTGGAAATTATGGAGTTATAAAAGAAGCAATCAGATTTCTGAAAAGTAGAGAGTAAAGAAGAAGCAATTTGTTATCAGATCCCCTCCATTGTAAATGTTCCCCTTAGTATTTAGATAATCGCACAAAGTAGATTAGTAAAATCAGATTCCTATCCTATGGGAGCAGGCGTGTAGGAGCTATGAACACATGTACGGCCCCAGGCACTGTGTAAAGTTTGTTTTTAATTCCATCCATGTATAAACTTCCATTGCCTTACATGACGTCAAGGTTCCTATTTTCTCAAATGTCACACGGGACTGTTTACACTTATTCCTATATACATCTAAATATCATATGTGTGAACTTCCAGCAGGCAATGTTATTTATTTTACTGGGGTAAGAGACATATCAGGTTATGGAATGGGTTTTTTTTTATCAGGAATTATATTATTACAGCATGCACATGAATCTTAGCCAGTACTCCCTGCATGCATTCCCCTGTACCTAGCGTGCCCCCTTCCCTCCGATATGGGTTAGGTCTAAAAAAAAGGAGAGTGAGGGTGTCATCCATAATAAGAATATACATATAGTGAGGGATTGGCTTCAAATCCACTGCTTGCACAGAGGTGTTTCAGACTCCTGTTTGGATTTTAGGGAGCTCTGCCCATTTATTTAGCTCCAACCATAAAAAAATTTGTAAGTTTTTCCTTTGCAGAGATTCTGTCATCACAGTCCAGGGAATCTGTCATCACGGTCCAGTAACATAAATTTGGGATCCTGGCTCCCTATCTGATGGCTAATGGTCTAGCTGACCTGAATTTTGGAGGCCTCCTTGGCTGTCCCACAGCCTTTCTGCATGAGTCAGATGTTGGCTCCAGGCTCCAACTTACCTCAATCCTAAATATCAATTCTCTTTTATTACGGCCAGCTGGGTGCTACAGAGCCACCTACAATTTCTGGCCTGGGAGAGGGATGGAGTGTTTGGCCTAACCTCTCCTTCCAAGACATTGTGAACATGGATCACAAATAAAGATCTGCAAAGCTGCAATACAACGCTATACTGTATACTGTCAATCTTACATGAAAGCTGCTGGAAAGATATTCAGGAAACCACAAAGGATCCAAGAAGTGAGACAGTGCTCATGTAGTCCAGCAAGCAAAGTCTGTCACCTAAATGGTTGAGAAGACCCCAAATTCTGGTTCAGGATTCAAATCAAAGTAAATAAGGTTGAACTTTCATAGTATCTCTCTGACTTTTAGCAGCTGTCATTGTATGAATTTGTCAGATTGTTATTTGTGATACAGCTACAAGTTTTATAATTTTTTTTCAACTTCTACAAAGAACAAAATCACCTTTTTTTATTTATAATAGCCATGTTCATGTTTACAGATAATAGGATTTAAAGCAGAAAATATTCAATAAAAGAATGTGTAGCAATAACTGGTAATTATTTAACATCTGGACTTAATAACTCCATACAAAGTCTAAAGAATGTAACTGAAGAGTATGCTGCCATCTTGTGGTTGTAAGTGGCACTACATGTCCAGACCTTTACAAAAATTTTAGAACATGTGCACAAGTACCAACAAAATGCACCAAACATATTAAATCCAAATTGCCCAAAACGAACCTGTACCGGCAGAAATATGGAGACTGCCTTTGCTAAAGACTCCAGGTTTCCATACTTTCGGATCCACAGGTATACAGATCAGTACCTATAACTTTTTTCTGACCTTGTTAACTTCATATTTAACAATTTTAAAGCAGATAATGCCAGGCATCCAGCATTTTGTAAAGAAAAATAATATAGGAAGTCTCAGCTGATTTTTACTGTGTTGAATCAGCACAAACAAGAGGTTATGTGACTCTTCCTCTTTTTTAAGGTGAATATGACCACTTGGCAGCGTGACCACTTGCATTTTACTGATATACCAAGCACAAAGCAATGCATCTAATAAATATTATATCCAATTCACATAGGAAAACAGCCAGATGTATGCATGTCAGGGATGTTCAATAAAAGCTAAAAGTAGTGAGTAGCCAGAATGAGCCGGGTATACTTATTCCCTCACTGGCTAGATGAGGAAGATATGGCTGGCAAATCACAGTAAGCAGCATTTCCATCAGCGAGCAAGCAATTGATAGTGAAGAAGCATCACATAGAACAAGGTATTTACTCTCCATAGCCATCTTTCTGACATTGGGTGTGATTTATTAAAGCTCTCCAGGGCTGGAGAGAATACACTTTCATCAGTGAAGCTGGGTGATCCAGCAAACCTGGAATAGCTAATGCCTTTTAGGAAATCCATTCCAGGTTTGCTGGATCACCCAGCTTTAATAAATCAGGCCCATTGTGTCGTCACCAGCCATAGAATCACACATAGTGACACAGACATAGGTTGCAGGAGTTATTTGCACCACTGACAATGTATTGACCGACACAATAGTTTACAAATCCCAATTTGCTTATGAATGTTTCCATGCAGCCCTTTATTGCTACAAATATTACTTTGCTTTTGTTCTACATGTATGTGATCATGCCAGGGTACCTTACCCTTGTTCTGTAGAAAGGAACAATCAAACCTTGACATATCTAGATAAAGGTGAACCTACCTCCAATGGAATACTCAATATCTCTGTAACCAGATGTGTTGTGCTCCAGAGCAGAAATGATTGCATATATCTTGCAGCAATAGATAGAGGGAAAAGGAGGCCACTTACCTGCAAACAAAAAACAAAAAAAACAGAAATGAATAAAACAACTTTCCAATGTTACATTTAGTATAACAATACAGTTTCCCAATACATCAACTAAATCTCTGTGCATGGTATAGATATCAGTAACATTGTAGCTTTAATTTGGCCCCTGAAAAAAAGTATTATTAGGTTTGACTAAAAAATGTTTAAATTTTGGCTGGGCTTCGGAAGGATCCAGAGTGATATGTCCTGCAAAGCAAAGCAACAGGTTCACTTTAATGTTTCTCCCCCCCTGGTAACATATAAGGATTCCATCCACTTCTCACTCAATTTAGACACCCCAGGTCAAAACTCATTGTTGGATATTTATTTGGAGCTTACACATAGCTGAAGAATGTTTGCACCCCATGTGACAGAACTGGGCCAATCACCAAGCAGAATAAGTAATGGGACACTGTCAAATGAAAAAAGGAAGTGAAACTTTTTATCAAGTTAAAAGGCAGATTGCAAATGAATAAAAAGTGACTCTTTAGGACCTTCGTTCTATGTATAAAGAGAGGCCTGAGTCTGAATGAAACCAAAGACCCGGAGAGACCTCATTTTATTATTTATGTATAGAATTGTTCTGATATAAAACAGGTGATGCTGAATCCTTCTAGCTATGGCCTATAAAGCACAGATGGGGGATGAGCCGGATCCTATGCACATTCTTGTACCCTGTTCAGGTCTGTACAGACTGACTATAAATTATTCACACATTCCTGCAGCCCAATGAACACTCCCCTGCCCCAGCTGCAGGAGGAGACTGTCCCGAACTGTTCATTTGGCCACTGGATATACAATAATTAAAAAAAAAACATAAAGGAAAACTTTTCTTGAGGTGTCACTTCTGAATTGTGGGTCAAACATGGGTAATAAAACCCCCCATAGTGTGGGGCTCTGTTTGTGAAACGTCTGAATAAAAAAACAAGCAATAAAATCTAGAGCTGTTCTTGGCCTCTTTGATGGCACAAGGTGTCCCCAGTGTCCGGAGATGGCTACATTTTAATTCCTCCACAATGCCTATACATATAGGAGGTGATTGAGGATGTTTGTTTTACCTGCTTGTTCAGTGTGTTTGCATGATCCGGAGTAAGGTTAATTTTAGGGTTAAATAAACTACCATTAGTTAGAGAAAAAAAAGGAAAAAAGCATGTTCAAAGTAAATCCCAACAGTGAGCTTTACTTTGCTCAGGAAGGGTGAACATAGGGAGGTGCACTGCAAGCTGCACAAGGTTCCCCGACCCTCCTTAGGCAACAGGGACCCCCACAGGAGCCACAAGTCAGTTCTGCACAGGCGCCAAATGTTGGCTATGTCCACCCCTGATATACAGTAACTAAGAAGCACAGATTAACACATTGGGCCTGATTTAACAAAGCTCTGCAAGACTGGAGAAGATAGACTACCATTGGAAAGCCTGGATGATCCAGCAAACCCTGAATGAATCTGGTCCAGGATTGAAAACATTAGCCAAATAATAGCAAATGATTTTAAAAAATCTAATTCAGGTTTGCTGGATCACCCAGGTTCTCCCTTGATATTCTATTCTTTCCAGTCTTGGACAGCTTTCATAAATCGGGCCCAGTGTCACTTTAAGAGATCTCTGTACGTGACTTCTGCAATAGCGGTGTCAGCACACAGACGTCTTTGTGGTAATACAGATCAGCGATATTGGATTTAAAGTTGAAATCAACAACCTCTACAAAACTTTTATTACACAGATGGAGTTTATTGGTAATAAATAAATGAGTTGACCAATCAGCATGGCTGATCAATATAATGTTGTGATCATATATGAGGCCTGGAGTGACCACTCAGCACAGGGCACAGAGTTTAGTAAATCCCTACCCAGGATATGGGCAAACATGGTCACCGGCACTTTGGGCTCAGGTCCATGGCAATACAATAAACCAGAGCTGTGCTATGAGAAAATAGAAGATTGTGGTGCAGTGATCATGGCACTCGTGGCTCTTTTAAGAAGCAGCTGCACAGGGGTTATGGTGAATGTTAATGTCAAGGTCGCTTGTTGGGACAAGTGGTCTATTTTATTCAAGTATAGCTGGGACAAACAGTTCTATTTCCGTCACATAATGTTAAATAACACTGCGATGTGCTGTGCTATTCCTATGATATACTTCTATGGAATGCTGGGACTGCTAGTTCTACTTCTGTCATGTACCGGGAAATAACTGCTGGGAGCAGTAGTTATATTCTGGTTGTGTACTCTTAGCACTGCTGGGACCAGTAGTTCTGATTTGTATTACCAAATACTGTTCTATTCATGTTGTGTACTGCTAAATTTATTACAGGACTGGCTGGTAATTGGTACTGTTGGGACTTGTAGTCCTCAGGGCCTCATATGGGATTAATGAGTTAGATCTTTTCTGGATTCAGATTACTGTATTGCCACTGATTACATATGACTCTGGTTATGGGCGCACACTGAGGGTGACCACATCTGGTTGACATCTGGTGACCACATCTGGTGCAATGCCAATGCTGCAAAGGCTAACCCAGCAATGCTGTTGGTGCTTGTAGTTGCTCATTTCCCAGCCTGCTTTGTATTGCCAACGCCAGATCAACAAGTTCACTTGAGCAGCACCAACGCCTGCTTCTGCTCTTATCGAGGGATACAGACCGCTATCAGCCACATACATCAATCTTTCCGGTTTTGCAAATGAAAATGATCACATAGATGAGAATCTCACATGCTGTATGAGAATGGAGCTGAAAGCGCGGCACATACATGTGTGTGTATGAATACATGGATGTGAGTGGGTGGATAAGTACACATTACTTCCATCCTTAGAAGTAATTTCTATGCTGGATAATGTGCATAATGTGGAGCAAGCTCCTGCCGTGAACACACGCAATGTGGCAATCAGAGGAAGAGATGTGCACCCGTCATAGTGGTAGCAACACCCGCCTAACCACATGTCATGTCATGTATGTGATATGTTACTGAGATAAGCGCAAAATCACAATTATTACTAAAGCTGTGAACTGCGGCACCAGGAAACACGTCCGTGACACGCAGAGCTACATATATGTGACAGGGACAAGAATGGCCCATCCATACCACAGAGGGGATATATAATACATATATGTGAGAGGGACAAGGCTGGCCCATCTATACAACAGAGGGGATATATATTACATAGATGTGACAGGCACAAGAATGGCCCATCCATACCACAGAGGGGATGTATAATACATAGAGGGGAGAGGGACAAGGCTGGCCCATCCATACCACAGAGGGGATATATAATACATAGA
>NC_092859.1:13581165-13600576 GCF_032062135.1 Pyxicephalus adspersus
GTCCATAGTCGTGTCACTAACTGTCCCTCAAAGGAGCTCACAATCTAATGTCCCTACCATAGTCATATGTGATTAATGTAGTCTAAGGTCAATTGTTAGGGAGAAGCCAATGAACCTAACTGCATGTTTTTTTGGGATGTGGGAGGAAACCGGAGTACCCGGAGGAAACCCACGCAGACATGGGGAGAACCTGCAAACTCCATGCAGATAATGGAGTGGCTGGGGATCGAACCTGGGACCTAGCGCTGCAAAGGCCAGAGTGCTAACCCCTGAGCCACCGTGCTGCCCGATATATATAATACATAGAGGGGAGAGGGACAAGGCTGGCCCATCCATATCACAGAGGGTATGTATAATACATAGAGGGGAGAGGGACAAGACTGGCCAATCCTTATCATAGAGGGTAGAAGGCTGATATAAAAATTAATGAGCTTGGAATTGAATTTACACATAATATACACACATTGGAGATATTTTATCTGACAGTTTTATTTCTGTCCATCCCACCCTGAGATTTACACAGCTATAGAAGCTCTAATAGACCTGGAGATTTATTTTTCTCCTCTGCAGTTAAGTAAAACTTACAGGTCTTGTTCCTCCCTTATGCTCTAATTGAACAGCGAAAGGAGAAGCAGTAGACTGATAAGCTCATCTGTCACTTTGAGTTTTCCTCCAATTACGATGTTTCTTTTACCATTAAACTACTGCATCTCCAACTATTGCTTCTCCCTTCCCTAGTTGAAGCCCTGCTGCACCAAGGAATATAAGAAGCTGATACCAAGTCAAAAGAGATACTTAGAACAAAAACTCTGCCACCATGTCTTTGGAGACCCAGTTATTTCTTCACTGGGTATCAACGTTTTGTATTTCATTTATTAAAGAGAAGGTGAAGGTAAGTTGTCAAAGATGCCCAAGACTGCCAGTGACCCCACATATATCAGCAGCCACAGGCACCAAGCTACTGACCTTTTACAAAAAATTGGAATTTGCCAATCAGTAACAACACTGTTAACCTGCTCGGTCTGTGAAACAGCCGATGGATTGGATCATGAAAGTAGCGCTATGTGCATGTCTGGGAATAGGAGTAATGGGGGCTGCCAGAGGGTCAGCATGATGGAATTCCTTAAAGTGTACCAGTCAGATCTAAAAAATACTAATGATGTGCGGTAAGGGGGCAGGAACCATGGTGCATAGTGAGGGTCACAGGCATAGCACATTCTAGAACAGGCTTTCTCAACCTTTTTAACATGGAGGAACACTTGACATAACTTTCAGCTCTTCAGGGAACCCCTCCTATAATTACTATTTACAGCTCACAACATAATATTGTGGTGATCAGTAGGAAGAATGCCTCCTACATTGCTGGCTATTGGGAAGAAAGTCACCATTACAGATAGCCAAAATGATCATTGTTGTCCAGTATTTTACCCAGAATTTTTTAAAGCTGGGTAAAAAGAAGCTGTAGGTGGGTGGTGGTCCCAGTATTGTCACCCAACTTTTCACTAACCACCTAAAAACTGCCAGGTGATTATTGAAAAGTGTCAGGTAATGCACCTAGCTAAAAGAGCTGGAGAGATCATTGGTGTCAGGTAAACTGACCTGAGAGGTAAAAAAATGCTCATTGCTCAATGAACCCCGAGCAACCTCTGGAGGAACCCTGGAAAATAGAAAGTTTTGCAGCCATGGCACCAGCATGGAATAAAAGCAGGGAACACAGGCCACCATAGAGGCTCCTAATTCCAACTGTGCTGTTGTTTTTTTATGAATGGAAGAACAACCATTCTTTTATCCCTGCTCATCTCATCAAGTATTTCTATTTCCCAACCAGAACCAATACAGACAACCGGGTGGGTATAATTAGGGCCCTGTACAACTATTACATGTGTATTCAGATGAAGGGGATGGGAAGGGAGTTTTCAGTGCCAGGAGTCAGGGTGCAGTTTTCAGGGTGAGGTTCTTGGCACAGAGTGACAATTCTAAGGCTGCCGCAGTTGTCACTAAATAGTAAAACCTCCTCAAGGCTAAACAACCACACATTTAACCCTTTCCCCACACTTTTATGCAAGAACAAGGCAATGGGTCCTCAGTTCAGACTAATGCACTGTGTTGGTATGCACTAAAAAAAAAGACAGGATATGTTGCATTTTTGCACATGTGTGTGTAACGTCGTTCATTGAGTGGCCCAGACGTCGCGGTGACATCCCTGGCAGAAGGAAGTATTTACTTATTTATTTATTTACTTAGTGGATAGTAACGGGCAGCTCGCCTTCTAAAAAAAAAATTTGCATGCCCTGTAAAACATCTCAGAAATGCATTATTCCCTTTCTCACTGACATACCAAGCTCCCTAACTAGCTCCCTTCATCTTCTGCTTTCCCAAGAAAACTGCCACTATCTTTGCTTCCATCCATCCTGTTCCAAAAAACGATTCAAATCTGTGTCAGCTTGGAAGTCTATTCTGTGGACTCAACCTTCCTACAATCTTGGCTTATATACTGCATACAAATGTTTCACACAACTCAGCCCCTAGCTGCCTCCTCCCAGCTTACATTGTACAGTCAGAGGGAATGAGCGCTGGGGGAGTAGAGATGGGGATTGCACCGCTCTTATCTGCACTACACTGTTGATGTTAATCTTGACTTATCAGGAAATTATTTATGCAAACTTGTACAATTACAAAGGGATCTTTTTTGAGTCTCATGTATGATAAGGAATGCAGTGCAAAGAAGCATATAAGAACATGGGGGGAGGCCCTGGACAAACCTGCAATTGCTGTTGGAACAAATCTTTTCATTTTTTTATCATTCAAACCCATGTAAATGAACCCTTAGAATTGAAGGCCAGAATTATCATTGCCCAATCCTACAACTGGGGGGTCCCCGATCTGGTTGACTCCTTGGCACCTACAGGATCCTCCATGTGCAGCCTCCAAAGTCTGGTCGGGAGCGAACAAGGCACCAGACAACAACAGCCAGCACCAAAGCACTGCACCAGCAGGGTGGGTATCCCCACAACCAAAAGCAATATTCTTATAAAGCTGGAAAAGGAAGGATATGCTGAAAGCAAGAACAACAATCAGCACAGGACTTCCATCTGATATTCAAGTCTGAAATAGAACCTACTTATATTTTCTTTAAAGTGGAACTCCACCTAATGCCTGTAATTAATTTCTAGATAGGCGGGGAACTAATCATTGTCCTATGGGACATTACTGCTCCCCCCAAGCTCACTTCCATGATGAGCGATACTACTAAAAGTCTATAAACTCATCATGCTGGAGTCACCAACCCTCCAATGGATTCTTCATGGTCATATATGGAGCATGCATTCCGAAGAAGACAACCAGACCGTTCAGATGGTTTTGGTTGCAATGGCAGGACCAGGGATGAAAAGTGATCTCCTCACCAAGGTCACAGATATTAAATCAGACCTAGAAGGATCAAACGATGCTTCATGGTTTCGAATAAAAGCTTTAGACAGGGCTCTACTTCAAATGGTAGAATGAATACATTAAAAATGTTTCTGTATGCTAGACACCAATAGATGTAAACACTGCTCTGACTTTTCACAAGTGGTAAAGGGGTGGTGAAGCTAGAATAGCTAGTAAATAACCCTTCAGATGAATCTGTAAAAGCTTGATAAGTAATGAATGGAGTGCACCACAATCAGTGTGTATACCTGGCTGCACCAGGGGTTAACATCAGTGAGATCTCACCCTGCACCTTGAGCAACCCAGAGATGTCCTGAGTTCACTGATTCACAAACAGTGTCTTCAGGCTAAACATAATAAAGACAGTCTGAGCCTAACATGGCTGAAAACACATGTCCTATGTACATCCAAGCCACAAAATCTCACCATTAGACTTTACATTTAGTTGTAATTTACAGAATTCAATCCACCAGGTGATATTGCCAGTGGAGTTCCTGAACACAAAGCCAAATGGCAACACATTTTCCCACTATCCACCCATAACTTACAAAACCTTTAGGTGGAGTAAAAAAATATATACACAGTAAGAGATAAGAATGAATAAACATCCTACACATCGTCCTCACCAGAACTGCAGACTTCGGTGTTTGCGGAATTCCCGAATGCTTCTGTTTATCCGCAGTTTCTTCAGATACGTCGGAGAAGAACATGGAAAAAAGACAGGCGACTTAGGGCACCGGTCCTGCATTTTTGTCCGTGACACAGCCGGCTCAGTCAACGGCGGGAGGAAAGCGTCGTCCTCATGTGTTCCTGTCTTAGAAGTTTGTTCTGGGATGGCGGGTAAAATCCCATTTTTCTGGCTGGAGATAGACTGGAGCTCCGAGTTCTCCATCACCAAAGTAAAACAAAACCTATAAAAGTACAAATATATTCACCAGAGCCGAGCTGGAAGATCTTTAGGAGATCAGATCCAGCAGCCGAACTGAAGATCCTTTGAAAAGTTGAAAAATCTAGAGTGTGGATTTGGTTCTAACAGGACTGGCTCCTGCCTGCTCTTATCGTTGAGGATCTATTCCTCCCCCCAAGGCAACCTGGGAAATAAATAACACAGGAAAATTGCGAGGAAGGATGCGTGATGTGAAGTGGGAGATGAGCAATTCAAAAATCTCACGAGATAACAATATATATTATTGCTTATATTCCTGCGGCTCCTGGAGACATCTGTGGTGGGTTTAAGACTTTGCGTTCTTATAGATAGGAACCAACAGGTGACTATGGCAAGGAATCAAAGTGCAGATCCTTAATCTGTATTCTCAATAAGAATTCTTTGAAACAAATGTGTGGTCAGTAGAAGATGAATCACTCCCGTGCAAACAGTTTGTTCATTATTTCTCATATATTTCTTATATTACTGCAGCTCCTGGAGACATCTGTGGTGGGGTAAGTGTTGAAGACTCTTGTAGACGAGACGCTACAGGTGACTATGGCAAGTGGGGCAAGGTGTAGATTCCAAAAGTGTACCCTCAACAAGAAGTTTGTGGAGCAAATGTGATCATAAATGGGAGATGAATATATCAAATAATTCCTGAGATAACATATATATTATTCCTCAAATTCCTGCAGTTCCTAGAGACATCTCTGGTGGGTTGCCTTAAAGTTCTGTGTTCTTATGGACCACAGGGAACTATGGCAAGGGAGCAACGTGCAGATCCGAGATAATGCTTTATATGTTATTCTTCATACTCCAGCAGTTACCATAGTCATTTGTGGCGGGTTAAATCTTGAAGGCTCTGTAGACAAGACCCAACAGGTGACTATGGCAAGGAAGCAAGATGCAGATCCTGATTGCTCAATGAGAAGTCTTTGGAGCAAAAGTTTGATCTGTGATCAATGGGAACCTTTAAATCCGTCCCTCCTGTGTTCATAATCCTGAAAGAAGGCGACAACTTTTAGGCTGCTTGCTGAGTTCTCTTCGGTTTGACCACGCTGCTGTTTCCGTTTGTCAGAAAGCAGAAGAAGGAGAAAAGCAGATAAGCAAGAAAAGGAGAGAGGGAGGAGAAAATAGAGGAGAGGAGGGCAGATCAAAAGATATTCAGAGAGAAGGCCGCCTTGTCAGCATTGTGTTCTGTCTTCTACCAGAGCCAATATCCAAGTGATTCTACACTGCCTCTTCAAAGATCTGATTAGGAGTCACCTGCGGTTTTGTCACTTGAGCTAGACATGTGATTATATACAATAAAAGAGGTGTTAACATTTCTAGGTTGTTACTTATAATCCAGTGTTCTTTTTTGCCTTTCTTATATCTATTTGCTGTTTCTCTGCCCCAGGATTTTATAACATATTATCAAAAGGTGTGAAATGGCAAGCATGAAAATGTGTTGTGACAAAAAGCTGCGAAAGAACAAAGAATAAATGTCACCCTCAGGGAAACCTGTACTGAAAGCTGATAGATGCTGGTGACCTTAGAAGAATGCAACCTATTTGGCTGTCATGTTTATCCCCTGGCTACTTTCTAAATCCCTAACCCAGAATAAGCATGCAGGACGTGAAACAAAAACTTGATGTGATACAACTTCCAGGTTAGGGAATCAGAAATGATTGAAGATGGTGGATCAACGCGTCGGCAAGATAGCCAGAGATTTCAAAAGGTAATAAGTTGCCATTGGTAGATGGGATTGGGAAAATGGAACACCTAGCAAAGAAACAAACCGTGAGCATGGGGTTTGTATTAACTCCTTGCTATTCTGATGTGAAAAACATTTGCTATTTGTTAATCCTTTAATTGCAACGGCAGGTAAATATTCCAAGCTGAAAAAAGTTGCAGTATAGATATTAAAATGTAACTACAACCTAAGCTTCTTGATATCCCATGTATAGCAATGCTTAGAATGGGAGAGGGAGGGGTAGGGACAATCAGATGCCCTATTCAGGCCTTTACTGCTCTTTTTCTGTCCAATCATAAGCTAGGAGTTTTTGCTAAAGCAGAGAAAGATCACAAGCCAAGCTGTGAGTTGAAGACTGGATGGACAAAAATGGAAACCATTTGCAGGTAATAAAGCACCCATATATGTCTTTTATCTGTGTGTTTATTTTTTGCCTGTCATTCAGCTTCATCAGAACTTTTGATATTTAGGATAATAATAAATATGAGGAAAGAGACTTTCCTAAACATGGCTGGCTTCTAGTGATCCCCCTGAAAGGCACGGTAGCCATTCTCTAGCTCCAAATACCACAAAAATGTTTGCTGATCATCAGATAGCAATACAAAAACTGACAGGGGTTCTACTCCTACCCATTTTGCTTAACACATCAGTTCTCACTGTGGTTAAATCAGATATGTCAGGGAGGGATGATGAACAATGTCAGGGAACCTTTGTACACATGTTAGATTTGTGCCCTAGATGAGCACAACTATTCATTTTAAGAGACAATCATCTAACCTGTGTACAAAGCATTAGACCAAATGGGGCTCCAGGCAAATATGAAGTTGGGACCCCAAATGCGCAGCATCCCTGATCTCTGCATCCTTGCCTTTCTGTCAATATGGGCCCTGGAGAAGGTGGAAGTTCCGGGCAACTTCAAAACTTTATACTTCAAAACTTCGTCGGTCTGTTTGTGACCCCGCTATCATTCCCAGGTTCTTTGTAATTTCATAAAAGTCTCAATTTTCCAGGCTTGGTCAAATGTCTGGAAACACTGATATGTGTGTACTGACCAATGAATGAGCAACGATATCCAATGTTGTATATTGACCATGGGAATCTGGTAAGGTAGAAACCTTAGGTCATATTTTGTCATCATGAAAGCTTGTGTGTGTCTAATCTGAGAACGTTGTATGTGGAAACATCCCTAACACATGCATAGGATGATTCAAAGGAAGACTGAAAAAGAAATGTGACGTTTCATGATTTAGATTGGTCATGTGTTGTACGTCAGTGGATGATAAATAAAGTTCATTTGGCTAGAGCAGTGGTGCCCAACTTTTTTTTTATCTGGGCGCCGCTGTTAAGATTGGGATAAAACTTGCAAGTCACAATGCAAACAAACATAAAAGTATATATTTGTATAAGTAAGTATGTTTCAAACTAGAATAGTTTTAATCTAAAATGAAATTAAATTGAAATGTTTGTAGTTACCATAACGTACATGCACCAAATCAAGGGAATGACAAATTGAGAATTTGCTGCGCTCACCATTTGATGCTCATTTTAACAATGCAACATTTTGTTAATGAAAGATACAAAACTAAAGCTATAATACAATGTTGGCCGGTCATATATTGCTCTCCGCTCACCGTTCCTATACCAAAGAGCAGAAACCACACCATACAATGTGTCCCGTCAGTTTTAGGGGGCCGCTAACCTTCTTTGTACCCCAAAATCTCTGCAATCAATACTCCAACAGAAATTCAATTCATGCAACAGATAGCCAAGGGGTACATGTTCTTACTACTACATCTCCCCGTTCCTGATAAATCAGGGTAATTGGGCAGCTATGTGTGACAGGGTAGTATGGTATGGTATGGTATAGTTATAGTTTTTGAATCATGTGATGGCGCTGTAGTAATGAAATTTTAGGGGGGTTAGCCACAAGAATCCCCCACTTGCAGTTACATTTCACTTTTCTTACAGAGTAATTGGGGTTCATAGAGAGTAAAGGATAGCTATGTGTGATAGGGTAGCATGATATAAGTACAAAATTTTATTGCGGGGGGACAAAAGACATTTCCTACAGGCTTCCACATTTCCAGTTGCCAACATCCCTGTTTCAGAGAAATTGAGGGTCACGGAGGGTAAGTGGTCAGCTGTGTGTAACAGGCGCCCCACCACTGAGCATCGCCCCCTGGGCAGGGTTCTATGGCATGAAGAAGGGGTAACCTCACCACAACCTCACCATCAGTCTAAACGCAGTCTTGAAATTTTGTGAACGAGGAAGTATATATTTGGGGCACCATAGTACAAAAATTGACAGTACCCTAATGATTATTGCCATGAAAGTGGAACCCGGGGGTCTCTACCATGCAAACTAAATTTGGGGACCAAGGTCTTGAAATAGCCCCCCTTAATGTGAAAATATTGCTGCTTGCTTTGTTCCTGCAAAGAGGTAAGGCAGAGACAAGCTTATTCTGAAGCTGGTACTTTCGTGCACATAGGCCACCAGTGATGAACGTAGCCAAAAGTGGGTTCCTGTGCAGAACTGACTTGGGCCCCCTGTGAGGACCTCTGTTGGCTGAAGGGAGTGGGGCTCCCATGCACACATGGCACACTATACAAATCTCTATGTCTGCCTTGTTTAACCATGTTGCTGTTAAAAAAAGGGTTAATTGGTTGTATTTCAAGGATTCTGTAGAAGCTCCTCATGAGACCTTAGGTTTTCTTTTCTTTAAAGTCAACTACAGTAAAATTACTAAAGACTTTTACATGTTCAATTAATTAAAATTATTATCCCTTGGATTCTGTCCATAAATAAAGGGACTGGGGTTTATACTGCAGGCTTACAGTAAATAGGAGCCATCTAGAAAAAAAAAAACATTGTCAGGTTTGAACCAGAAAGGAAGTGGTCAGTGAAGGGTTTCGTTAGAACTTCTTCATAAAGTGAATGAATAAAAACAGATCTGATAAAAGAGATGACTGCAGAAGGCACATACCAGAAAAGACACTAAGCAATCAGGGAGAACTGAACCTTTGGATCTGTGACATGTAGGGGTACAATGCTTCCAATGCTGTGCCCCCTCCATTCTCTGTGCTGCTGTACTAGGATATGAACCCAAGATCCTACCTTAAAAAGTGTTCACGAGGAACATCTAAAAAACCACATCCCACTGATTGATTTGGTTTCCCCTGGAAAATAGAAAGACATTTCCTGCATTTACAGAAAAATGGGGCATTTTAGGGCTGCCCCTAGTGGACCTCTGATGGTTCCACAGCACAAAATTCCTTTCTTCTGTCTGTGTCACCTGGTGGTACCATCAGAAATTTCAAGGCCCCATACCAGGTAGACTTCCAGGACCCCCTCCAGCTTAAAACTTCCAGCATTGCAAAAGTCAAGTTCTTCCGTTCAGGGCCCCTGATGGCAGCCCTGGGTGGGAGGGATGGTCACAAAACTTCACCTGTCTGTATCACCCTGTGGTGTAAGGGAAAGACCCTATATTACAAAGCTGCTCTTCCGTTACCCTGTGTTGGGAGGGACCAACTTCATGTTGCAAAGCTATTTATCTGTAAGCCGTGGTGGGAGTAACTAACCCCATATCCCATAGCCCCTCTTGTCTGTGTCATCTTGTAGTAGGGGAGAGTCACTCTTGTTGAGACTGTTTGTTTCTTTGTTGTCTGTTTGTTGAAAGAGACTCAATTTCCCCCTGTTCCTCAAATTTGGAGGTAAATATATTTTATCTCAGAACGCAATGAGAAATTATGCTTAGCAAACTATGAAATCAGGAAATGAAAGAAGAACTAATGAAGAAGACTCTGCGAGACATGCAATGTAATAGGTTTAAGTTGTGAGAATAAAGGAAATAAATCATTGCCTCCAAATGACACCCAATAATTGTCACTCAAAACATTCATTAGTAATCCTTTTGGATGGCACTTGTAGCTACAATCCCTGTACAGACAGGCTGCCTGGTTATTGCTGTTCTATTTCATGAGGAGGAGAGGACAAGCAGGAAGTACAATTGTAAACGTTGGTCCTTAGTGGTCTGCCATTTAGTGATCCAGCATGGAATGAACAAAAAAACAGACCACAAGAAATCTCCCACAACTGAAGATAGGTCATATTTACCAAAGATTTGAATATAAAGAATTGTTCCTATTGGCTTCTGGGTTTTTTGAGTTTTTAAAAAACACAAAGCAGCTGGCAGATTCTACCCAAAAAGTGGCCATTGTACAGGTGTGGTTGTCACAGCATTGTTGAATGTGGGTTGGAAAATGAGTTACAGTTGTTATCAATCACACATGGGTTCAATGAGCCCCTTTCTCTTTTTTCTTCCCTTTACCTTCCCGCTTCCTTTACTCCACCTTCTTAGTTTACTTCATTAGCTGTACTCCAACTTCGTCTTCCCTTCTCTTGTTTTCCTGTGCTCCATATGCTCCAAAGTTTACACCTAATGATAACATCACTGTGTAGTTGTAATTATCTAGGAAATGGAAGCAGAAAATAGATTGCGGGAGGCCCATAGAAGTGTTGGACTTAGCATATCAATATATCTTGTTGGATGGATCTCAGTCTAGAAGAGTTGGTGTTTGCATTTCCATTTTACACAATGATGCTTAGCTTCCATAATTGAAAGACCTAAATCGGTTTATTGGAAGGGATGGACCAGAGACAGGCCACTTGAAGAAAAGGCTAGATGATGCCAAACATCCTCCGGCCACATGTTGTGGCTTGTAACGCACACTGTGAAAAGCTTAGCTTGCAGTGAAACCAACTTCAGTGCAGAAGAGAAGACTGTACCAATTGTGAAATACTGCGAAGAAGGGCAGAGTTCAGCTAAATTCTTCCCTTACCTCTCACAATACTCAGCCTTGTCTCTCCTGTTTCCCTGTACTCCACCTCTTTATCATTCCCTTTCCCTGTACTCTTCCTCTTTATCTGTCCCGTTCCCTGCACTCCTCTCCTCTAACCTTCCCTTTCCCTGTACACTTCCATTTTATCTGTTCCTTTCCATGTTCTCATTCTCTCTATTTTCCCTTTCCCTGCACTCCTCCTCTAAATCCTTCCATTTCCCTGCACTCCTCCTCTCTATCCTTCCCTTTCCCTGTACTCCTCCTCTCTATCCTTCCCTTTCCCTGCACTCCTCCTCTCTATCCTTCCCTTTGCACTCCTCCTCTCTATCCTTCCCTTTCCCTGTACTCCTCCTCTCTATCCTTCCCTTTCCCTGCACTCCTCCTCTCTATCCTTCCCTTTCCCTGCACTCCTCCTCTCTATCCTTCCCTTTCCCTGCACTCCTCCTCTCTATCCTTCCCTTTCCCATGCACTCCTCCTCTATATCCTTCCATTTCCCTGCACTCCTCCTCTATATCCTTCCATTTCCCTGCACTCCTTTTCTTTATCCCTCTCTTTTCCTGGACTCCTCCTCTCTATCCTTTCCTTTCCCTGTACTCCTCCCTTTACCTTATCCCTCACCTTTACCTGTATTTATCCATCCTGCTTTCTTTTACTTTCTTTACCCCATATTTGCTCTTTCCTTCACACCTTTTCACTTCCCTTTACCTTTCTTCTACTTCTACTTTTTTCTTATTTTTCATGTTCCGCTGTGCTGAATGACGTTTTCCCCAGTATCTCTCTCCTCTCACGCTCTTTTCTGTCATATTGTTGGCACAAAGATGCACCTCCCTTCAATGGCACTAAATAGTGATAGTTTATTAATGGCCTAATAATTATGTGTACTGACACTCACTTGCTGGTAATTATGAGAAAAAAATATTTTTGGTTGGTGTGAGAAAAGTAAAGAGCATATTCCCAAGAGAACCATCTTATATGTACTGAATGGTTTACTTTAGGGCAAAGTAAAGCTGTTTGAGACAATAGAATTTTCCATTTCACAAGACGCAAGCGCATAATTAAAAAGGTTTTCAAAAAAATCACAATTGAATTGCATAAGTAAATCACTTACAGAAGTTGGTGCGAACTGAACGGCCTCCAAATAGAGGGGGTACTATAATTCAGAACAGACAGCAGAATAGAGCAGAAAACAGTACACAACAAGAATTCACAAGAATTTAAAAAGTTATTATTCTACTAGAAATACAATTTTATTACAAGCAATTCATCTTTGTTATAAACATTTCCAGATTTCCTAGTTCTTTATTGTGAATCGGTATCCAGATCATGCACACTAATGTATTCATATATTCTGAACCGGCAAAACACCTTTAAAACAAACTAATTCATCTCTGTATCTGTAAGCATTGTAGAGAAGTATAGTATATGTTAGGGCTTACCCACAAGAATAGTTCTGCATCAGTTACGGGTCAGATGCACTGCCTGCACTTCTCTTTATTACTGAAACAAACCAACAACTTGCAAACCTATAGTATAGGGAGAAGTTTAACTGAAACTTGAAGGATTCCGTTTCACAAAAAGTGTGAGGCTATCTAAACTCCCCGGTTGGAGATCAGTGCTTTCCCCTGCCCCTTTTAGCTTGGTGCACCACCTGGCACTTTTCAGCGACCAGCTGGCTATTTTTGGGTGGTTATGGAAGATTTAGGTCACAATGCAGAGGCTGTCACCCGCCTAAAACTTCTTCCCATCCGACTTAAAAAAATTTCTGGTTTTAACACTGGATATTATTTTGGAAGGAAGACTATGAAGCCAGAAGAAGAAGACTACCTTGAGGAAGACTTTTGCCAAGGCTGGACCTAAGGATAGTCCCATTAGAAGGGATTTGAACTCTTAAGTTGGAGATTAAGTTGGAAGGAAGACCATGAAGCTGGAACACTACCTTGAAGAAGACTTTTGCCAAGACCGGACTTAAGGATAGTCTCATTAGAGGTGATTTGAACTTCACATTTGGAGATTATGTTGGAAGGAAGACCACAAAGCTGGAACACTACCTTCAAGAAGACGTTTTCCAAGGCTGGACTTAAGGATAGTCCCACTGGGGGTGATTTGTACTCCTAAATTGGAGATTATGTTGGAAGGAAGACCATGAAGCTGGAACACTACCTTGAAGAAGACTTTTGCCAAGACCGGACTTAAGGATAGTCTCATTAGAGGTGATTTGAACTTCACATTTGGAGATTATGTTGGAAGGAAGACCACAAAGCTGGAACACTACCTTCAAGAAGACGTTTTCCAAGGCTGGACTTAAGGATAGTCCCACTGGGGGTGATTTGTACTCCTAAATTGGAGATTATGTTGGAAGAAAGACCATGAAGCTGGAACACTACCTTGAAGAAGACTTTTGCCAAGACCGGATTTAAGGATAATCCCACTGGGGGTGATTTGAACTCTTAAATTGGATATTATGTTGGAAGGAAGACCATGAAGCTGGAACACTACCTTGAAGAAGCTTTTTGCCAAGGTCGGACTTAAGAATAGTCCCACTGGGGGTGATTTGAACTCTTAAATTGGAGATTATGTTGAAAGGAAGACCATTAAAACTGACACACTACCTGCAAGAAGATGTTTGCCAAGCCTGGACCTTGGAATATTCCCATTAGAGGACAAAAAAATTCACCTTAGAGAAAAGATCCACCATGCCAAAGATGACAGTGAAGGCTTTGGCAAGGAGCAGACCTATTATAAAATACAAGAAACAGTTGGTCCAAAGGTATTGGTACAGACAGAGGAAAAAGTGGACCAGCATTGCAGCTTTGTAGCAAACCATAAGGTAAGAGGAAGCAGGATATGATCCGTTTCAGACATTTGTAAAACCTGCTAAGAACTGCAACGGCACCATGATTTACATGGCTAGGTAATCCTTAAGCAGATACCCCAGTCCAGGTAGTGGATGTTACTGGATGATACAAGTTAAGATGGTTCTGTCTTTATGGAAATAAGGTTGGATATATTCCTCAACCTTTTTCATAGTTTTGTCATCTCAAAGGTGAACTATTCATATGCTGTTTTTTTAAATATGCTTATACTAAAATGTTTGAGGTTTTCACAAAGTTACATGAAAATCTGACTATCCAGGTACATGGGTAAATATATTTATTGCACCAATCTAGTATTAGAAACTTGTCACAAATATCATTGAGGAACAGGGTGCAGCATGATTCATGCCTATGTATTGTTAACACTTACTAGTAAATATAGCCATTTATAACCATAAATATTGGCTAACCCCACAGAATGGCTGACTCAGCTGTGTGTAGGCGATAAGAATGCTTGAAATTTCTTGTCATTTTAGAAACCTAGTATTATTAGAAGAGTAATAATACAATAAATCAGTATCACAGTGCTGATATTACTTCAAGTGACATCTTATGTGAACTGAACGTTCCAAAACGTAATGCTCAGAATCTGAGCCATGTGACAAGCGTGGGCAGAGACATGAGGATATACTGGGCATGTGTACTAAGGGTTTCTATTTATTTAGCAAATCTATAGAAATATGAAAAAAAAAACATAAAAACCATGAGGCTACTTGTTATTTTGTTATACCGCACTATATTAAATTTCAGACATCACAAAATGCTTTACAATGCACAGGATACCCGGATTTAATCACTATAGAACAAAGTCAGACAGAAATATTATACTTGATACACACTTGAGATTTCTGCTGGAAACTCAGATTGATTGTTCTTTATTATTTCAGGTTACAATTTAGGAATGATGGCTGTAGAAGTAGACTGCTCAATTCATTCCCCTGCAGCCTGTTCCAAGGAGGGAGGAGGACAATCAAGTGGAGCAACACTGCATTGCTTTATATTAGTATAACAATTGTGGTCATTAGTGGACAGCCATTAGTAATCCAACATGGCAGATCACCAACAAATTCCTCAATGACTTCAGAGTAAACCCATACAAAGTCTAGATGTAAGCCTTGGACCATTACAAATAATTCTGTTGGCTGACGAAAATTGAGAAGGACCTACTGGAAAGCCCACTCCTCTGCCAGCTGTTTACTGCCATTAAAAAGAGTTTGTAAAAAATAAAGAAAATGGAAAATTGTCTCCTTTCAGGCTTTCACAAGGTGGCCACCCAGCAGTTTTTTGGTGGTCACAATACAGGGGCCACCACCCACCTACAGCTTCTTCTGACTCAGCACACAAAATCTGGAGTCTATTTAATCTATTTATTATAATATATCAGGTAGTCATAGGATTTAAGGCAAATTATCTTGTTCTTGCTTTGGAACTAGAATGGGCAACAATGCCCAACGCAAAAGTGTAAATGGGTCCTAAATGATTTATGTACAGCACAATGCTTTAGTGGAGTGCCAGGGAATGTGTATTACAACAAAAGTATAAATAAAGAGAAACTTCCTGAGAGATGCACAATATCTACACCATTGCTTGTTAGTAATGAGTAATTTCTGAAGAAAACTTTATCCCCACCAATGGTTCAAGTTGCCTATCACAAAAGTAAACCCAATGCACTGCACAATGCACACACTTTCACAATGAGTGCCAACCAATGCTAAATGCAATGCTCTAATGTAAATCCCCTCTTAAAGGCTCCTGGCATTGAATCAATCCAATATGAAAAACTGCTAAACATACTACACAACTCATCCCGAACATCATATTCAGCTTTCTATCATCTACATTGTG
Organism: Pyxicephalus adspersus; assembly: GCF_032062135.1. Taxonomy (NCBI): domain Eukaryota; kingdom Metazoa; phylum Chordata; class Amphibia; order Anura; family Pyxicephalidae; genus Pyxicephalus; species Pyxicephalus adspersus. The sequence goes on from NC_092859.1 coordinate 13,596,816, forward strand.
CTGTAATTTCTATCATTCAGAACATCTCCCACTGACTTGCAAGTTATGACTTAGTTAAAATGACTTTCAAAGCAATCTTTTTTCAGCAGATGAAAATGTACATCCCTATTTCTAGCCATTGACAATAAATTTCTATTAGAAAACTGTGTGACAGGGTCATCATTGGGTGGTTGATTACCCCATGACACATCCTTCCTGTTAATTAGAATTTATTAGTAGTGTGAGTCCTGTAATCCTCGTATGGTGAGACGTGGGATGTGAAAGGTCTAATTACTTTGCTGGAGAGGGGAAACTAATTGTATCTTCTGGTAATAAAGCTGGCAGGTGGGGAAGGTCACCTCAAGTTAGGAAGACTTTACAGTAAACACTCGTAAGGGGCTGATACTGTATAGAGGTAAATAAATTATGGAAAGATTGCCAACATTTCATTAAGCCGACCTATCATATTATAACACTGGGAAGCTCACTGTGTGAAAATCACAAAAGCTGGGAGGTTCACGTAACGAGATATAGCCCGGTATAGCCATCACTAGGGAGCCTCACTATTGCATCCATTTATGTGTTTTCAATATCAGAGGACACAGAAGGACTGCATTGCCAAACCACCTGCCAAATATTATTATTAATATGTATTTATATAGAGGCAACATATTACTCAGCACAACATCCTCATGGCTCACAAACCAAGGCTGCATACACACGTTCAATAATTTGTTGGAATGGATCTTTTACTGAACCATGCATGAACGAGCGCTGTGAAGTGAAAAGGGCAAGAATGAGTGAGCTGCACTCTCTCCCTCCAATTCTATCCGCCAGGAGGGATTCATGAATGACGAGCCCTTTACATACACCAGATTCTCGTCCGATATCAGCCCTGGAGCAATTATCAGATGGGAATCATGTGATGTGTGTACGTAGCCTAATATTGTGTATATTAGCACAAAGTCCTTATGGCTCACAAACTAAAGGTGCGTACACACTTCCAATTTTTATCGTTCCAATCGAACGACGAACGATCGATTGGGCAAAAAATCGTTCGTAAAAAAGTAACCAACGACGCCGACGAACGAGGAAAATTGTTGGAAACGAACGACCGGACCGGCGGATCGGATTGGGCGACGATCGTTGAACATCGTTCGTGTGTACGGTTGTTCATTGATCGTCCATGTTCAGAGCATGCGTGATGAACGAACGTCCGTTCACTTTCCTGTCGTGCACATAGTTCCTCTATCGCTTAAACGATCGTATCTATTGTGTGTACAATATCTACGAACGATCGTGTCGTTACCTCTATGTACAGGATCGGTGCTATACGATCGTTCGTATATATCGTGCAGGAACGTTCGTCGTTCGTTTTCCGACGATAATAATTGGAAGTGTGTACGTAGCTTAAGGCTGCGTACACACGTTCAATAATTGTCGTTGGAATGGATCTTTTACTGAACCATGCATGAACGAGCGCTGTGAAGTGAAAAGGGCAAGAACGAGTGAGCTGCGCTCTCTCCCTCCACTTCTATCCGCCAGGAGGGATTCATGAACGACAAGCCCTTTACATACACCAGATTCTCGTCCGATATCAGCCCTGAAGCAAGTATCAGATGGGAATCATGTGATGTGTGTACGTAGCCTAATATTGTGTAGGTTCCCCTTTTTGGTGCCAAATTATGGTAGAACTGACCCATTGAGTCATGGACTTTACAAGACCTGTAAAAATGTTTTTTGGATGTTGTAGTATTTGTGACCTAAAGGCTCTCCTGGTAATTCTTTGATGCCACTGGCTTGCATCTTGTGGCCATCTCTAAATGACCCATGGCCATCAACACAAACTAAAAGGAAATGTTATTTTTCGAACCAGGCCACCTTCTTTTATGGTTCACTGATCTAGTTCTGATGCTTACGTGCCCATTGTAGGTGCTTTCATGTTTGGAGGATGAACACCCTTTTATAGTGTTTTTTTATACTTTGTTCATCCTTTGGAGCTCATATTGCTGATGACCTCCTCCAACCTCTGCAACCACCTTCTGTCTACATGTACTTCAGTGATGGCTTCATGACATTTTTCAGGATGGGTTTACTGATGGTGACAACAATGGACTATGCATTTGTAATCTAATCGTTGCTAGAAATCAAAAGCCTGTGAAAGGATGACAATACAAGAACATAACAGGGAGGCAATTGTTACTTCATAACAGGAACTGTGTGAAAAAAAGCAGAACCACTGGGTATCATTTGTATAAAAGCTTCAAATGTAAGAATAATGAAAATGACTTTTGAAATTTCACTTTCATTAAAGTTCATAATAAATTCAAGTGATTAGTTTGGCTCCAAGCACATTACTCAGATACAAAATAATGCAGCTCTTTATTCATTAGTAAATCAATACGTTTATTTTTTATTAATGAAACCAGTGCAAGTACTTGAATGTATGTGAGCCTTTAGGTAATAACAAATTACAATTCTCTGTACAGCACAATTCGGACCGTTAGAGGGAAGGGCAGCCAATCAGATGTGGTCCCTGCACATGTTATCACAAGGAACTGATAGGAGGAGAGAGCAAGAAGAGGAATGAGCTCGGCATCCTACTGCTGTTCCTTTACTGTCTGAGCTAAGGCTGTATTCCTAAAGTGTGGCCAGGAATGGATAAAAAAAATTGAAATCCCTGCAAGAAAACGCCTGAATAAATGTTGTATCTGTATGTAACTGTTTGCCTGGAGTTCATCTTTAATGTTTGCTAGTTGTGCTTGGTGTAGTCACTTTACTATTGTTGTAAAGCTAATTTTAGTGTTAGTGTAAAATAATTTCTTTCCACCTTACAAAGTAATACTATGTACAGATGTGCAATAAATTATTTATTTGAGCATTTCCAGTGACAGTAGAATGAACGAGTGCTGTACAGCTTGTTTGGCTCTGTGGAGAGGGAAGGGGGATTACAATGTGCAGATAGCTGACAGACAATGAATGACCTAGCATGGTGTCAGGAGGCCAATATATAGGCAATAGATTTTCACCTGACAGAATCACAAACATTCATCTCTGACAATGAAAATCTAGTGTTCTTACACAGTTTAAGGTTTACTTGTCTGCTGGGCTAGAATCAGGTCTGGTTTGTTTCAGCAGCCACCAAGATAACACAAAACAGCCCAAAGAACATCCTGAGAAGAGCTCTTCCAAATACCAGAGTGCTCAATTCCTCCCAGACAATCACCAAATAAGGCTGGTCAAGGATGGGAACATTTTTCACTTGATCAGACAAAGATTCCACCAAAAGAACAAGATACAAAAGATCATAAAATTCGGAGCAACTCGTAAAAAATGTTAATGTGCGTCGTTCAAAAATAGAAACTGTTTTCCTCATTGCCGCTCCTAAACATCCTGCCCTGTTCTGATAACATGAGCCTTGTGATGCTGAAGATTTCACACAGACGTTGGAGCAGATCCTCTCCTCAAAAAACACATTGTGAATGAACACATTGATATCATCTCTCATGATCAGCAATCTGTTCGGAATGATTTTGCATTTTTTTACTTGGTAATAAAAAAATATCTACACACACAAATATGGCTAGGTGTACATGGTATCGTTATTCGATGTGATCATTATCGGGGTATAGATACTCAATATCATTATACAGTGCAGTGTGATCATTATCGGGGTATAGATACTCAGTATCATTATACGGTGCGGTGTGATCATTATCGGGGTATAAATACTCGGTATTATTATACGGTGCGGTGTGATCATTATCGGGGTATAGATACTC
>NC_092859.1:13601512-13787318 GCF_032062135.1 Pyxicephalus adspersus
GTGTGATCATTATCGGGGTATAGATACTCGGTATCATTATACGGTGTGGTGTGATCATTATCCGGGTATAGATACTCGGTATTAATATACGGTGGGGTGTGATCATTATTGAGGTATAGATACTCGGTATTATTATACGGTGCGGTGTGATCATTATTGAGGTATAGATACTCGGTATCATTATACAGTGCAGTGTGATCATTATTGGGGTATAGATACTCGGTATTATTATACGGTGCGGTGTGATCATTATTGGGGTATAGATACTCGGTATTATTATACGGTGCAGTGTGATCATTATTGAGGTATAGTTACTCTGTATTATTATACAATACAATGTAATGTGATCAGATAACTGGCTCTGTGTGTTTGCTATCCTAAATTTACCTCCTACCAAGCCGAGCAAGTAAATCTGTCTTCATTACACTAATTGCTGCTTCATTAAATGCTGTTCTAACTCTGCACAGCCTGTAAACTCTCCAAACTCCCAGAAGACAAAACAATGCTGGTGAAGTGATACCCAGTGTGCAGCTATCAGTACTAATACATCAAATGAAATACTATTCAGCTGACTGCAAAAATCTCCTCTTGTTCGCCTCCTGGAACACCAATCAGCAATTGCAAAATCTCGGGTTAATAATAACTAATAGTACAAATAATAATAATACAACAATAATACACACAAACTGAAACACACAAAGCTGGTTTGATACAAAATTTGAAATGATCATAACTTACCACTAGATGGTGCTAGAACAATGCACATTGTAACAAAAATATATAAGTGGGAACAGGCGGCTAATTATTGGGTGCTATATCCCTCCTGCAATAAAGGATGTTTATCTTATTTTACAACTTAGTCTTTAAAAGCATTTCCTGCACCTGTGCGGGTCTGCGTACAATTTCAGCATATGCATCTTTGTTCATCCTGGCACTAGCAAACTTACGTACCTGAAGATTTTGTATCCTTAAGAATACCAGGAAAAGGTTTTGGAGAGAAAACTCACAGACATTGCATCATTGGAGGTTTGATGAGTATACTTCTGCTTTTCATCTTAGTTTTGGATAGACTAGGGAAGGTTTAGAACCCTTATTAGTTCAATTACCTACAGTCTACCGGTGCTCAGACAAAGGGATGTGTAAAATGTGCCACTGCACAAGGGCCCTGGTGTAGCTGGCCAGCTAAAACCTGTCCTAGGTTATTAGTGCAGTATATTCTGTATACACCTAAACTTGCCAATAACCCCACTATACAGCTCATATGCTCATATGTTTAAGCTAGAAGCAGAGTTATCACTGTATTTTATGTTGTGAATGTTTATAACAGTTATATATGCATTTTGTTAATATAGACAGAAAAGGGAAATATACCTTTAAGAGGCATTATCTAGCTAGAAGATAAGCCAATCACAGTGAGTCTTACACTATGCAGAGGCCTCAACCAATCACAACCAGCCTTACACTGTGTTCCATGGGGAAATTCCCTAGCAAACCATGCTGTATTCAGTGTGCTAACAGAGAGAGAGAGAGAACAGAGAGAGAGAGAGAGAACAGCAAGAGTTCCAGCCAGAGAGTTCCATAAGAGTAGACAGAAGGCCAAAAAGGTATTTAATGCAGTTATATAGATTACTGTAGTTTAATAGTGATTGGGACTGTCTGCTGAACCTGTCATGTGTTTGCTTGCAGTTCCACCATTATCAACATTATCAACAAACAGCATTATCAACAACATTATCAACATTATCAACATTATTAGCAGCATTATTACCAGCATCATAAACATCATAAACAACAGCATTATTATCTTCAGTATCAGTATCAGTATTATTATCATTATCATCAAAACTTCAACCATCATTTTGTGATACTTTATTCAACACATGTTTGTACATAGACTTACTGCTGCAGAATCAACATTGTTATATGAAGAAAGTTGAAGTTAATAAAGAAGTTATCTAAAGTATTCGGTGTGCTCTTTAAACCTACTGCTTTTATGGAACGGTATTAGGGGAATTATAAAGTAAAGACAGTTTGATCGGACTAAAGAGAAACAGAAATCATAATTCCTTTAATGCCACAGCGCACAAGGAACCTCATGGTGCTGCGCCTGCCACACCTGGACCCCCTTAACCACCCTAGCGGTAACTCGGGGTAGAAAAAAGTTGCTGAAAGCGGTAACCCTGAGTCACACTCAGTGTAGGTAAACCTAAATTTAAAAAAAATATATATATATATAATTTATTTAATTTATTATTTTTACATAATTTTGTGTTTCAAACTTTATTATACTCATACTATTTTATTATACTGTAAAATAAATTTTCATGAAAAACAATGTACCACTTTTAGACATATAAATTCAGACAGAAATGTACCGCTAGGGGGGTTAAGCTAACAGGGGCACCCACAGGGACCACAAGTCAGTTCGGTTGGGGGGGGGGCCCTAACACATTTCTGCACAGGGGCCCACTGTTGGCTATGTCTGCCACTGCTCAGATGATTGTCCTGCAAGCTTTACATTCTTGGGGAAGGGTAATACTAAGAGAAATATTTCAATGTCTGTTCTAATGACAACTAAGAGGGACTTTCCCTTTACAGTTGAGATTTTGTCATACTTCTTTTTGAATGAAAGAAGGAAGCCAAGGGCAATCTTGTAAACTAAGCAGTTTTGGGCTGAACACTTTAAAGTGTATGTGAGCCCTGGATCTGTTTTTATGTTTGCCATTATATGTTACTGTATACTGCAAATTATTTTTGCAAATCTGGTATAACGGTATTTATAAAAAATCTGGTATTTCCTGAAGATCCTATCACTAACAACACGTGCTATTGAATGCTAACACGGTCAAATGCTGTGTGAATCCTTTCAGTTGCCTGTTGGGTTCCCTTTTAGTATAGATCTGATAGGCAACCTAATGAAGAGTGCACATGATTCTATGCTCAGCCTTGTACAGACAGGAGGAAGCATTTTCTCTCTGTTCCTGCAGTAATCAGACTGTACATTATAACTTTGTTATGAGGGACTGAAGAATGGGCTGGCATGTGTCAATCTTTGGTGAACACAGTCAAGAACCGTTCAGGAATCAGGATTTACATGACCATGTCCATCTTTAAACCAGGATCTCAGCCCAGTGAGAAGATGGTGACCCTGGATGATGCCGTCCCTATAGAGGAAGATATATAAATGTATTGCCAGGGGGTAGTACTGTGATCACCAATAGGTAATAAATACCTGGAAGTGTTGCCCATACTTATTACTTAGCATACTGCACTTTACATAAATAGATATCTAAAGTTAGATGCAGAATTATAAGGCCAAAGGAAGACAAAAGAATAAAAAAACCTGTCTTCTTTTGTCCTTATATTTCTGCAATACTATGGGGTTGGCAGTAGCACCATTGAATTTCTAACCAGAGTTACTTGTTCCAAGTTCTGTATTTCTAAAGTTAGGTGCACACATAAGCCTGCCACCTGCTGCTCACAACCATGTATTACAGTAAATTGCCCCTACCTACCTGGAAGGGTTTAAACACCCTATATGCCCCAGTGCATTTATACCAGACACAGTACTTAATTCATCACACATCCCAGCCTGGCTGACATCCCATAATAGCTACATGATTGTCACAGTGACTTGACTATTTTTCAGGATGCAGAGCAGCCAATTAAAGTCATCGTCCTGGTACAATATTAGCATTTCTAATGTAATCCTAATTAATGCATTTGCTAAAACAGCCCATGCATGACGCCAAGATCATTTTTTTTTGTTCAGTCTGTGAATATTCTGGGAATACTCAAACAGTTCGCTTCTTCCTGGAAGAGACAGCAGAGTGAGAGAGACAAATGGAATCGTGCCCTGAAGGCATAGGCACATGAGAATTATGTATTTAGTTTATGCTACAGACTACATCGATGGGGCAGGGAAAAGGGTAAGATAGTTGGATTTGGAGGTGAGGGCAAATACATGGGGGATAACATATGACCAGCGGGAAGAGTCCTTTATTTCCTCCTGATTTCTAGAACTGGTCCTCAGGGGCGGGGCTTGGTACAGTGCCTAAAAGTGATAGGAGGTTCTGAACCTGTAAAAAATATATGTAGACCAGCCCCTGCATGAATTTTACTCACACAGCTTTACACAGAATAAAAAGAGGAGCCATGACATTAAAACAGGTAGAGAGTGGACAGCAATGGGTAAAGAAGTGTATTAGTTACACAAAGTAGCAAAAACCTGCTAAAAATGACAAATTTACATTGGCTGGACAAAATAATTATTGCAAAAATGTAAAAAATACCGAAGTTTAGAGCTACATTTGGCAGACATTGGGCAAGCATCAGCGCTTCGTCAGAGGTCAATCCCCTCATATAATACCCCACGCTTTATCTAAAGTTGAGCTGCTCAGCCTTGGGATGCTAGAAATCACGGCCCAGCATGTGGTTGCCCCCCAGGGCACAAAGTATGCTGTCTGATGAGGGAAAGACTGACCAGGTACCCCATAAGGCCAGATAGGGCCAACAGACAGTTGTAGGGTAATATATCAAGGCAAAATCACATAGCAAGAGCAGGTCAAGGGCAGAGCTAAAGCTCATACATGGGTATTAGCCAGACAGGGTATACAAGGGTAGAAAGAGCTCATGGTTTGGAAGTCATTGAAGAGCTGCTCTAAGCAGCATCGGACAGAAGAAGATCAGCAACAGGTTAGCAAACAGAAAATCGAACCCACAGCAGTTTAGGAACTAAACACTATCATGGGTAAAAGGAAAGGTTCAGACTTGCTTTGAGATTGAGTAATGCCATGCGGCTCCCGTGACTGGCACCTTGCCATTTGGCCACTTGCACCAGAGCTAGTGACTTCTGGACAGATGAGTACTGAACCTCTCACTTCCACCCTATTCGTTCTCCATGGGGCTGCTGCCAGGAAATTATACATGTAGCCCCTACCCAATAGCAGTGATTCCCTGATATGAGGAAGCAGCAAACGCACGACAACCTCATGGCATGTATGATAATGCCAAATGATCTGGTTCTTGGACAGCTTTTATTTGGCTACTAACCAATCATGGGCTGGCCCAGTGCTTGACCCTGATAAGGCTAGTAGGCCTTGTAGGTAGGTGCTTATACTGGTGACCAAAAACTGAATATTTAATTTGGAAGTGGGAAGCTCTGGGTTAAAGCACTCAGACACTATCAGGGACATATGTCCTGTGCATACAAGATGTGCCTCCTGGTGTGTATGGGCTTGATTGGGAGGAATTTTAAATGCTGAGCTCTCTCTCTATCTGTCCCTAATATATATTGTCCTATGGGTATTAGTCCATCACTACATTTTTGTTGGGGGTGTAAGATATGGTAAGATATAGTTTGAATAATGCCTGGAGAAGCCCCTGGGATGGGTTATGCATCATATACAACAGGTAGGGGAGCTGCCACCTACAACTTCTTCCCACCCAGCTTAAAAAAGTTATTTAAGTTTCAGAGAAGTTTCTATATTCTGATGTGAATTGAAACTTATGCCAATGGAACTATATTTTACAGAGTATTTCTTCTTGGTGCTGTACAGGAAGGTCTGCCGTTATTTTAAGGAAGAAACCCGTTGACCAATGCAGATTGGATCAGTCATTATGCAGACTCTTGCCGAGGTTAATGAGAACATTTTCATATTGTTTTCTAAAGAGCCTATTGAGATGAAGAAAAAAGGTTGGTGAGTTTTTGCTCAATGTAATCCCTGCAGGTTCTGTGATTAGCCTTTCCACCTCTCCCCCTCTCCCCCTAAAACAGAATTTAACTTGCTAATGAATTGGAATTTTAAGGTGCATAGCTTCGACCTTGAAAACCAGGCACATTTCCAACGAAAATGTCAAAACCTGTGACTGTCCCTGCAAACATACAGATAAGAAGCAAAGCAGAGCCTCAAAACGTCCATGAGATGGCGCTGTGCATACATCCTATAATAACCCAAATCACTGCACACAGCATCATTGCTCCTGGAAAAAAAATTTAGTAAAAGATTTTATTTCTATTTCTCCATCCATAGGAACACACAATGTACAGAAAATTGTGAAGTGGACTATATTGTGTGGCTTGTGAAAGTCTCTATGTATGATGTAACAAACAGGGAAGCATTGTGCTCAGGAGTTCTGGATGAAGAAGTTGAGAGCCATATGTACAGCATTGATTATTTTATATTAGGGGACTGCATAGGGATATATCCTAATACTGTAATCCCACTAAAAAAATGGGGTCCCCTAGTGTAGACAAGAAGAAAGAACTGAATATGGTACCTCTTTTTCTCTATACAGTATAAGGATGCGGTCCAACTATTTCCCTATATCAGACCTTTTTAACATGGGTGAACCCTTGAAAATAACTGTCAGGTCTTCAGGGAGCCCCTGCTATATTATTATATTCAAAGCTCACATTATATTAGTGTGGTGGTCATGGGAAGAATGTCTCCCTTACAGATAGCCAAAAAGATGATTGGTGTCCGATAAAAAGAGTCACTTGTTGCTCCAGGAACCCCCAGCAACCTCTGGAGGAACCCTGCTAGAGAAACACTGATCTGTACAGTATAAGGATACAGTCCCACTACTTCTCCTAATGGTATAAGAATGCAGTCCCTGTATAGTATAAGGATTCAGTCCCACTTTCTATATAATACAAGGATGCAATACAAAAGCAGTCTGTCTTGGCTTACTTCTCAGATACAACATTCAGCGCCTCCGATTACCCCATTGTCCCCAATCAATATGGCGGACTCACAACTGTCGCAGCTACAAAGCTCTACATTCTGAGCACAGATCCTCCGTCTGAAGGCTTCGCCTTAAAGGCTTTTGCTGTCTTTCCAGCTTCTGCTCAATTTGCTCACTAATAAAATGTTCACGTCAGCCCAGGTACACCTTGACAACTTGATGGATGCAAGATTTTTATTATTTGGTTTTCTTTTATTTTCTCTGGGATCTTTGGTCTCTTAGTTGACAAGTGCAGAAGATAAATGGAAGGATGAAACTTATTCCCTGAGTCAGGCTGCATGCACAAAAAAAAAGATGGAAAAGGTCAGCAGGAGTTTAAAGCCCAACTCCACCAGTTCAGCAAATCTTGTACAGTAAAGATTGTCCTGGGCATGGATGTGTTCAACTGTGGAGGTGATTCCTATGTTTAGTGATCCCTATGTATGGGATTCTTTCTTCCCTCTAACCAAAGCTTGCACATAGAAACACCAACAAAATCCATATTAGAGAATTTACTTCCCCCGCCTCCTAGATTGTAAGCTCTTTAGGGCAGGGTCCTCTCCTTATCCTGTGTCACTGTCTGTTATTTGTACCCCTATTTTTTGTACAGTGCTGTGTAATATGTTGGCGCTATTTGTATTTCTTTTGTCCATCCAGTCCTGAGAGGTGGTGATTTTCCTCTGCTGCAGTTAAAGAGGCCCTATCATCACATTTTCAACATTATATAAAAGGGTGGGTATGCTTTTTACATATTAGGGAAAACATTTCTTTTTTTTTTTTTTGGATTTTTTTCATTTCTTTTCCAATGCTTTTTGGATTGTAGCACAACTGATTGGCTCCATGTGTTTTTTCTAAATGTGCTGTATAGGGTAGGTCTGCCATCAGGGTGGGGTACAAGAGGCACTTTTGTACCGGGTCCCAATCAAAAAAGCTTGACATTTAAAATGCTGGAACTTTTGGATATGAGGAAAGGTGCGCAGGAAGTGTATAGGGTTCAGAAATTTCTGATAGTAGTCCTCTTTCAAAAGGCTGAAATCAAGTCAAATTGATATATTTTTTTACATTTAAAGAAAATACAATTCATAATGTCTTAGCAAATGCAGATCTGTATTCACTTTGCATTTTATATCTGAATGGAGTTAGGTCATAAAGATGTCGGAAGGAGCTTTGAATGTCACGTGATATTTTTTAATTTAAAGAAGTTTGAGGCTTTAAAAACGTTAAAAATAAAAAACAAAAAGGTTTGGGGGGTTTGGAGGACCAGGGACAGTAAATACATTATATCCTGGACTTGTGCTTTAACCTAAACCTGCCACAATCCTTGGAAATTAAAAAGAGAGCAGATGATGATGGTAAATCCACAAGCAGAGATTATCTTTATAAAAAGTGTTTCATAATCACCGGAAAATCCAAACTGCCAAAATATGCACCAATCCAAACCATCCTATAAAAGATGAGATTGGCCCCTATTGGTATTTAATGTGATGGGCAGCTTTACTGTCAAATAGGATGCCAGTGCCTAAAATCACCCAGGATTTAGGGCGCTCTGCTTTACCTCTCCATTGCTGTTATAACAATAACAATTCACTTTGCAGGAATGTTAAAAAAAATGGCGCTGCAGCTGCCACATGGCTGAATGCCTATTTCATGGAAGTCATGTTATAATCTGATAAGTGGGCACAAGAAGATTATATAGGGATGAAAGGAGCCAGGCTCTATAAATGGCTATTTTTAACTGGTGAGTGACAGAGAATTGCTTCTGTAATAGGATTATTCCAAACACAGCTCATGATTCTAATATTTCTAGGGAGCTGCGCTGATTCTATTTCATGGAGCCAGGACAATCTCTGACACTCCTCCAGCAAATATAAAGGTGACACAATTAGGAAAGGGGGTACATTTGTATGACATAAAAATGAAATATGGCTTCACATAATAATTGGAGTTTGTTGCTGTGTTGTACATTAATTACTCCGTCTTGTATCCCCTGTAGAAGGTATCGCCGGGTAAAAGTTGCTGCTGCAGGTTTTTTAAGCAAATGATTGCTAAAAATAGGGATAATTCAGCAGTACATTATAGGCTTACACCCCCAAGATCTCTCTGCGGACCAATCACACATCTGTGTTTAAATTTTACCTGCCAGGATACACCGACAGCACCAATCTACATTTCGAGTCTGACAAGTGAACAATCTTATTTTCCTCTCGAAGGAACATGGACATGCAGTCTGGTATCGTCTGAATCGCATGTCTATCATGCAGCACTCACTCCTTCACTGGAGTCTGAAAATGTATTTTTGGTTATATCATAAAGGATCAAACAAGAAGAATTGTTTGCTGCTTCATAAACCTATACTGTTTCAATGCAAATGAAACTGATGATTCGCTTTCTTATAGGGGCCATCTTGAAATTCTTAATTGTACCTAAGGGGCACCTGAAAATATTATCATTTGTCTTTCCTTCTAAAAATAAAAGGTAGCAGTGCACTTTCTTTGCCAAGGCACTCCTGTGGCCCTTGGCCTCATTTCTGTATATGTGCATCGTGAGATAATCTAAGGCACTGCTTGTCTCAAGAGATTTGGTGATGTCTTATTGTACTGCTAATTGCTCTACTTGCTGTAAAGGTGGCAGTACAAAACATCTCTCTACTTCATCCATTCTGTGGATCTGTGCTTCCTCTGCTTCTAGAATATTCCCCTATTAATAATATTCTATTATAAGGATCTCTTTCTCTGAAGAAACCCCCCTTTGACCGCGAAACGTGTAGAGAAAATTAACAATACATTCAATGTATTTTTTGCAACCTTTAAGACTTGCATGCAGTGAATATTGCTTAATTGATTTTTGTCCTATCATATATTCACATAGTGTTTTTATATTTCTATATTTGTTTGTATAATGTTGTAAACTGAGCGTTGCAAATTTTAAGTGGTTTTTATTAGTTATATATGATGCTTCCTCTCCAGTTTATGCCAAATCTAAAGTCCTGCACAGGTGGTTCCCCAGACCTTGTATTGTCTTTGTTGTGTTTGGGATGTGGCCTTTGATGGCTAAAGGTCTGAACTGTAACCCGGTCATCTGATTTGCTATTGACTATTTCCCCATCAGTCATCATAGGGCACCTTTAAATTTGAGAAGCATAGTCATGTTCCTCTACCAAGATGGCCACCAAAGGGAGCCACAGTGCAGAACAAGACATGACAAGTCAGTAATGGGGATAAGAGAAGCTGCAGGAGACGATTGACATGTCCTTTAGCCTCTGCTTACCCTTTTTTTAAACACAGGTTTCAAAATTCAGGTTCCTTAACTCTTAAACTGTAGTTTGACTAGGACTGCATGAACCACAAGAATAGCTCAACACAAGCAGGTAAGGCAGCTCACATGTGTTTTCATTGCATGTTTGATTGGAGATCCGCTTTACATATCCTTCCCATCAGTTTGCTGTCCTGTCATGGCCACTTCATGTATGGTCTACTGCCAGCTAAGGCCTACAGAGGACTCTAAGGTCAAACTCATCAAGTCTGACCTTTGTTTTGCACACAGTTTATATTTTTAAATGATGTTCTGTGCTTTGGAAGTTCACTTTAAACAAAAAGAGTTTCTAACTATACTTTTAAATACATGCCTTTCCTTTTTTACCTGTCCATGAAAAGTCTAGGTTTAAGTCAAAGTATACATTGCTTTGCCAAGGCCACGTTGTATTTGAATCAGTGGGGCTGATTTATCAAAGCATTCTGAGACTGGAGAATAAAGACTATCATGGGAGAAGCTGGGTGTTTTCACAAACCTGGAATGGATCACACAGGTTCTCCCATGATACTTTATCTTGCCCAGTGTAGAGAGCTTTACTGAACCTGGACCAATGTCTTCAGTGGCAGGAGTAATCAATGGTTATTTCTTTACAGCAATGTAATTGTACAATCATTGGAGATCCCAATTATTTACCATCAGGTAACCCATGTATATAGTCAGGGCTATGTTGTCTAGCATGGTTGTGTGAATCTCAGATGCCTTAGCAGGTAAAACAATTTATGTTTATGTCTTTCATCTTTTAATTTAGTAGTTTGCTGTCAGTTTGAGTTTAGCTTTCAGTTCAATGAAGTTTGTAGGTGCAAATACACCGTAACCACCTTCCTGTTTTTCAAGCGCATTGAAGCACACTCCTTGGTGTGTGTGGACCCTGAAGGTGGCCCGGTGCTCAGGAACACACGATGGACCTGGTTGGTTCAGCTTCCAGTGTTTACTGGGCGATATGTAACTGTCATAGCCGCACAGCAGGAGTAGATGTGTAACACCTCCTGAAACTGGTGAGATGAACTCCTGGATGTCATATCGCTGTCAGACCCTTGGCAGCCTCGTCCCTGGAAAATGCTCTCTCAGCTTTTAGATTTCATCTGATGTTTTTTTTCTTTTTTTCCATGCTGCTCCCCGCGGCCTAACACATGTGTCATGAAATCAATGGGGGTCAAGAGGAACGTACATCAAGCAGCTGGAAATCAAAAGCTGCTGCAGCAGACAATACATTAGCGGCCACGAATCCATCCCTGATCGATACATATATTATGTCTTTTATTTATTTTAAGTCGGAGAGTTCATTTATATCTCTCCGCACACATAAAACATAAGTGGGCGTAGGTGTCTGTGTCTCAGTGGTGCTATTGATTGCGATCTTTGTGAAATGAACATTACATTAGTGTAGGACAATAAGGACTCCGATCAAAAAGAGAAAAACAGAAGGAAAATCTCTCAGTGGTTATTCTTTATGTGACATACCTCCATGTTATGGATTTTTTGATGTTCCACAATTTGTGGGCTTTTTATGTGAAACCTCCTAATGGGCAAATGTCAAAGTGGATGATTTGTAGCTGCCCATTTCTCACCAACCTCATTGTATCCCATAACAAAATCTAAAGATTCCCCCAACCTGCTCTCCATTGTTGGCCATTTCCAACAAGATGGCAATGTGAAGAACAACATCTAAAAAGACAAGAGCAGAACAGGTCCACTTTAACGAAAGCTCTTGGCCAACTCTACATTGGCCAAGCTTTACCACTGCTGCAGAATGGGTAAACTCCTCATCACCCCATGCGCTCTACAAGACATCTATCCATCTCTGAAGAGTCTGTGGTCACCCTAAATTAGCGATAAGATGCCCACATTATTTCTGTACATGCCGCAACAATGGCAGCACAGATAATTCAAGAATACTAGGAACAAAAAAAAAAAAGAGAAAAAGAAACGATGTGAGTCAGCTCCTGTGCTCTATATATATCTATCTATATATATAATATTACCCGGAGCTCATCCTTAGGACAGCTGTATACCAGGCAGCTGTATACAGATGAGCAATTTGACACAGAGCCCTGTAATCAGTGCGCACAGTGCTGTCATTATAGGCAGAAGGAGGGGTGCAGCAAGCTGAGGGGAAAATTAACCCCTGGCAATGTACGCCAGGTTCTTCTACAATAGACTCATACAGGAAGGAAGAGCGCAAGCACAGAAGGGGAGATTTAACCCATCCTCTCTGATTCTTACTCATGGAAAATGAATAATTTATTCATTTCAGAGAAAAGTCACCGAAATCACTGAAAATATATAAGAAAGAACACATTGGAAAATAAAGACTACATCCAAAAGCATTGTACTTCTATATGGTCTGGACAACCAGCCATCACACATAAAGGAATTTTTACTGGCGGCAGTGTGGTTAGCACACTTAGCCTTCTCTCCATGCAGCAATGTTGGTTTTACACTATGCATTGAGTTTGTATGTTCTATCCATGTTTGTAGAACACACGAATGCCAGGAAAAGTAGAGATCTGCATTGAATTTTAGCTGCTTGTAATTCTTAATTTTCTAATCATTTTAACAGGTGGTGATCTCTTATAATGCATTTCTTTATCATATGTTCATTTTGAAATGTCTAAGGTTTAAGGAAAAACAGTGACACTAATCACATCCACAATGGCATCCCAGCTGGAAATTGAACCCAGATTGCATGATGTTGAAAGACTTCCATAACAAGCACTGTGACAACCCAGGATGATATTGCGATGCCACCGATACAGAGAACGAAGTACCAAACAAGCTCAGACAATTCTATCAGTTCTGTTTTTTTACTCTGCTCTTCCCACCCACGCACTGTGCAATCCAGATCTTCATGTACCTCACCCTTCTTACCATCTATACCCTATGTATCCTCTTTTACATTTACACCTCTCTGTTCTCCATCTCCTCTGAATCAGCTGGAGCTTTAAACACACTCCATGTTCCTATTACATTCGGCTCATTCACCTCTGCATTACCCACAGCAGTCTCTGCTCTAAATCAAGCATACCTCTATGTCTCCAGTGCTGTGCATCATCCATTCTGCACACCCCCACATTCCTTCATACCATCCTATTGTGCCATGATAGAGCTTTTTTATTTTTTTAGAATACTAGGTACATGCAACAAAAGGAATGTTGTGTGCAGAAGGAGATGTACGGGAGAAGTAGTACGCTTCCCTGCAGATCCTATACAGGTGATCTTTTCAGCCATACTTGAACCTGTTGCATTTAAAGCCCTATAACTTGTTGTTTAACTCGGCTAAATACATTCCAATTGCATTAAACAGCAGCCAATGCCTAAGTAGAAAAGTCTGTCTCCTGCCAGCATGCTGTACAGAAAGACATTTCCTCAATGTTCGAAAGCAGTGGTCCTTCTGCAGAGGTCCAACATGCATCCTGCTAAATCAGACCTAAAGCTATCCATTTAGCAAAAAACATGGGCGTTACTGATTGCAGCACTATTTGGTGGACTCATTACAGGGCATGTGAAGAAAGGAAACCTATTACAGATGGGGGAACCTGTGGCATTGCATTTCAAACGCTAACAAGGGCTGAGGTTGGAGCCACCCCACATCCCAAGCCACTATGTACCTATACCTACCGGTATGTACCTATACACTATGTACTAGTACCTTTGCCTCATCCAACAGAGAAATTAGGCAAGTTGATGCAGGGTGGTTGATGGCTAGAATGGTGGCTGTATTTATACTGACTTGACCATCAAGCATGGAATTGACGGTAAAAGTAGTGGGGGAGAGACAGGACGTGCTATGGACGCTCAATGAACTTTTTTCACGGGCATGCATATCTCAGTTACGTAACTAGAAGAATCCAAAATGAGGAGGAGATATAACCAGTTTGCTAAATTCCTGTTGGGGATTTTTACTCCCAGTACTCGGAATCTTTTCTACATGACCACAGAAAGTAATAAAAGTGCTTTGTTTAGTTGAGTAGAGAAGGTCTGAACCTCTGTCAAATATTTACTGCCACCTGTGTCCCTGCAGGGGAGTTTTTTAAATTTCCTGTTTGATTATTGGTACAGAAATTAAGTGGATATCTTCCCTAAGGAGAAACAGACAGCAATTAAACCTGACAGATGTTCTGAACCTTCTGCAATTTGCCCAAAAATAAAGAAAAGCCTTTGGCTGAAAATGCGTTTATATGAAATCTGCTTGTTCAATGCTATAATATTAGCACAGTGGTTACGGCTGGAGTTATACCCCTGGAGTAGGTGACTTTTCTTTAACTTTGCATTCCTGATAGTAGATAGCCGTGCAGCAAAGGAGCCCTCCTACAATGGTTTCTTCCAAATGCCCCCAAAATTCCTTCTGAGCCTTAGCTGGCAAACCCAACCAAGTGTGATCAGTTATATGAGTTACTCCAGCAAGAACCCATCAACTAACCTATAAATTGTAAAGGAGTAATGGTGCAAATTGCCTACCATTCTGTACTATTAGGTGTCAAAGGGCCCAACTGCATCATAAAGCTCTTCAATCCAACTAGTGGATCTAAATATTTCTAAACCACGATGAGAAAGCACAGCTATGAACATGCGGCCCATGAAGGATGGCTGATGGAATGCTGAGACATTTACCGGACAGGGGGATGAGTCACGAGAAGTAACTCCATGTTTAAGTGCTTTGACCCCTTCACCCCTACAGCTACGACCATGCCTGAATGGTAGAATGCACTGCAGTGTAGAGTCAGTGATACAGAAAGATTCCCAGTGTAAATCAAGCTCAAGAGCATGAAGTTCATGGCCTTCAATGGTCTTTAATTTGGGAAGGCAACATGGATAAAAGATGTTTCACTAGAAGTTCCCCGATTCAGCTTCATTCATTTATAATGACTATTTAATGTAAGTTTATTTCAGTTTCTGAAATTACCAATAGCAAGAGAAAGAAAAATAATGGAAGATGGGGGGAAGAAGAATGGAATGGAAAAAAATAGAAGAGGAGGGCAAATATGGAAAATAAGGATGAATAACTACCCCTAAATCAGTCTGTTCCACCAATTTTTTCCCTTTCAAAGTGTTTTCATTTTAATCACTTTTTGACTATCATTTTGTTATACCTACTTGGGCCTGTACCATTTCATTGTTTTTTATGATATGTGTAATTTTAATTCTCCTTTTGACTATTGTTTTTTTTTTTTGTTTTCATATACCTACAGAGGCCATTTCATTGTTTTTTTATGATATGTGTAATTTTGTCCCTGTTATATTTTAAAATTCATCTCTATTTTCTTATGATTGTTTTATTCCCTCGATAAAATTTAAAGTGTTAAAAAAAATAAATATGAAAGGGAATGAAAAAAAAGAAAAGAGAATGGAAAGAGCAATAGAATAGAAGATGTATATGAAAGGAAAGAAGAAGTACAGAAAAATATAGATAAAGGAAAGGTGAAAAAAAAAGAAAAGATAGGATGGGAAAGGAGAGAAATGAAGGAGATGAGAGGAAAGGAAAGATAAGACAATGGAAAGGATATAAAAAAGTAAACAGTAAAAACAGTAAAAAATAAAAGAATGGAAAAGGAAAGAAAGATTATTGGATGTAAATGAAAAGAGAGCAGGGGTACAGGAAAATATAAAGGAAGGAAAGGTGAAAGAATGAAAAAGAAAAACAGTATAGGAAAGAAAATGAGAAAGAAAAGAAAAAGTAAAAAAAAAGAAAGGTAAATACAGGAAAGGGAAGGAAAAGGAGAAAGAAAGAAAGCATGGGGGATTCAATAAAAGGAAAGAAATGGTAAATGAAAAGCTAGTGAAAGTAGCAAAATGAAATAAAAAGAAAGAAAGAAAGGAAAGAAAACATAGACTAAAGAAAATAAGAAGTAAGTTAAAAAATAAAATAAAGATTCGTAAAGGAAAGAAGGAAATGAACCTACAAAGAAGGAATTAGGAAATAAATATTTTATATACCATATAGATTTTTACTAAGTGAAATATTTAGGCTGCCATTGCTGATCACCTTCTGAAATTAATATCTATATGGCTGTCCCATGCATTAATTACTTTTAAATCACAACAAGTAAATTACATGAGAGCTCTTTTTATTTATGCTTGCATCAAACCAGTGACTGCCAGGTAGAATCAGCAGAAGAAGCTATTGGTAATGACAACTCATGTATTTCTGTCATAATGGGTTCTTTTTTTATAAAATTGGGCATCTCCTTCCCTCCTTGTCTATGAGCTAACAATATTTAAGAATTTCAACAATGAGCTGCATTCCCAAGTCACAAAGCTTGCCCAAAACCAGCTAAAAGAATGAGTGAGTTAACTGGGCAACTTCCAAATGCTGATGTCAATTAACCACTTCTATCTAAATCAGATGACTGCTGGAACCCATCGCTGGTTGGTGACAATAGAATGTAAGGTGGTTTCCTTTCTGCAGGAGCCAGATACATTTTTATCACTTGGCCCTTTGATCATCGGACCACACAATCCTTATTTAGGGCTCACTAATTATCCGGAATAAAACGACAACGGAGAGTCGAAGTGGATGGCGAGAGCGGCACTTCATTTGGAGGCACAGAAATGAAACCTCATGTCAGCCGTCTGTTATCTGATGATGCGAAATAAGATGTAAGAGTGTTTTGAACAGCAAAAAGGAAGTTATTCAACCATGTCACATCACAGCCATTTGCGGAGCAGGCGGAACTGACAGACCCTTCTGCGTGACGCCTGTCATGGCCCTGCCATCTGTCACCGGTAAGTAACCCCCACAGACGCCTTAAAGTCCCAAGGCGGAGCAAGAGAACTCAGGAAAACACAGGGGAAAAGTTCAAGGTCGGGTGGAGGGCCTACATATTGGTGAACTCTTTACTGGAATGGTCAGGTTTATATATTCACATGTAAGTAGAACATGTCACTGTCAGGGTAATGGCTACTTTACCGTCTCACTGGACCTATAAGGATTTCCTTCTATTATTGGAAGCTGTTACATGGTTTATATAAGCGCTGGACATCACAAGATTTTTGTCTTTAGAGGAAAGAATTCTACACAAACATCAAAGGACCATTTAACACAAAATTAGTAAAAAAAAATGTATGTAATAAAATAAAAAAATGAAACAAATCCCAACTTACTAGCATTAAGCAAAAAAAACAAAAATTGCAAAAAGTTTTAAACATCCACAAAAACCGAACTTCTTTATCTCCATGTACCACCACCGTCATTGGGAGAATGGGAAGTAAATCACATTCTATAAACCTGTAATACCATCTAATTTCCTAACTCTAGGCGGCTAAGTGGATCAAAGTTGAGGAAAATATGTGCTGCTTGGGGTTGGGAAATTGAACCTGTGGCTTTGTCATGCATGAGCAAAGCACATGTTCGCACTGAAATCTATATTGCTCATAACATGACAGATGAGAAGACTATCATAGGAGAACCTGGGTGATACAGCAAACCTGGATCTTGTCCAGGGCTTAAACATTTGCCAACCAATAGCAAATGTGTTTATTACATGTATAATTAAAATGTAATCTATTCCAGGTTTGCTGGATCATCCAGGTTCTTCCATGATAGACTATCATTTCCAGTCTTGGAAAATTGTAATAAAGCCGACCCATTTTTCCTTCCCCTTCATAAATATAAATGTTAGGAGAGGTTATGGAGACACTATATCATTTTTAGAAGACAAAGAGTAAGTGAATATTTCCCCAATGTGGAGAAAGAAAAGCCAAAGGTTCTAACCATTCCCAACTCTTTCTAAAACAACTAAAAAGGTTTAGCTATAGATAATTGAACTTTAACAGTGTACACAATTTGGCATTCAGGCTCAATATCCATGGGAAATAAATGTCTTTTTATTAGAAGTCCCCTCACATACTGAGAGACTTCACTGAGTATATTGCAAGACTTGCAATTATCTGTTTTTTTCCAGAAAAAAAATCAACATCAATAGGTCAAACACATGAAGGATAAATAGATAAAGGCAACAAGAAATCAACATAGGTAAATTGAACATATTGATCTATTAAGCTAAACCCTAGCATATAAATCTAACCAAATAAACATTATTCTATCATTTGATTAACCTACCGAATATGATTCAGAAATGCTTTACCTATTGGTTGCCCCACAGCACTGTTAAAGACTAATTGCCATGGATTAGGATATAGAAGGGCAATAACGAGAAATAGCAATGTGTTTATTGTCATATAATATTCTTTCTAATTCCAAAATATCTCCGGGACGTGAATGCCAAAAGTTTCCATTGTCTCACCACTTTTTTATGGTACTTGAACCCTTTCTATGTTCAGCCTAAAGATGAAGGCTAGAAGGCTAGATGAAAGAGACTTAATCAATGTCTGCCATACAAAGGGGTAATGAACACATCTTCTAAGCAATATTTATCTCGTAGTTTATGAGATTCTATACAGGAGAGGCTGATAAACCTGGAGAGGTTTAGGAGCTTATAGTACAGAAAAAGGATAGAGTATGGAGAAGTGGGAAGATGGAATGGCAGGAGAGAGAATAAATTTAAAAAAGTAGAATGAGAATGAAAGGGCATTAGGGATGGGAGAGAAGAGGGAGAGAATTACAAAAAGAGGGAGAAAGGAAGGGGAGGAAGTACAGAACAAAGTGAATGAGAAGGAAAGAAAAAAGAACAAAAGGAAGAAATAAAAGAAGGTAAAGAAAGAGAAAGGAAGAAAGGATGAGAAAGAAGGGAAAAGGAAGGAGGACATAACGTAAATAAAAAAGAGGGGGAAGAAAAAAAAAAGGATAATAGAAGGTTATAAGGGGGAAAGAAAGTACAGAACAAAAAAGAAGGGGAAGGAAAAAAGAACAGAAGGGAGAAATGAAAGAAGAAAAGAAAGAGAGGAATGAATGAAGAGTAAGAGATAGGAAGAAAGAATGAAAGAAAAAAGAAGGAATGGAAAAAGGGGGAAATAATGAAGAGAAGGAAGGAGGACAGAAGAAACAGATGAAAAAGAAGGAAAGGAAAGAAGTAGAAGAAATAAAGAAGGAGAATAGGAAGTAAGAAAGGAAGGAGAGAAAGTATAGAAAAAATAAATGGGAAGGAAAGAAAGAAGTAAGAGAAAGAGGGAGGAAGGAATAAAGAGAGAATGAAAATAAAAACAGAAAGGAGGATGGGAAGGAAGACAGAGAAGAAGGAAGATGCAAGAAAAAGGAAAACGAGAAGGAACGAGGAAAGGAAAAACTGTACAGAAAAAAAAGAAAGTGGGGATATGGCTTAGAAGAATAGGAGGAATAAGTAGGTAGAAAGATACTGAAAAAAGTGAAATAAATCTATATTAATTATAAGAAATTGAAATTAAATACAAGCAGTGGACAGGGCATGCTGAGCCTTGTAGTTCCGAATCTATGGAGCCTCAAGTTATCCTTCCCTGACACATTAAAACCATTTCAGCAGCAGGAGAGAAATGTTGAAGTGACAGTGACAGGAAAGCAGGTTAGAGGAATAAGTGATGGGGATAAGGATAGGGATAATGGAATAAGAGAGCGAGAAGAGATCAGGTATATAGATAGCAGGGATCAGAAAAAAGGGAGGGAGACTGAGACCTGAATAGATAGGGGATGAAGGGGGGCAAAGAAGAGAATGAAGTGCAGAACTGTGAGAGATGAAGGGGGCAAGAGAGAAGCAAGGAGAAATTGAGAGGGAAATGCATGGAGAGTGTGGATGGTATTAACACAGATATCCAGCTGAGGGACTGAGTCATCAGAATTAATTTTAGAATCATCAGCTAAAGAAATAACATTTCTATACATTTCCCTTCTGCCTCATCTATTCATGCCCTTTACTAAGGAACTTGCTGTTATATTGTTTTTAAATCACATCACATACACAGTACTGCCATTAAAATTTGCATAGCATCCCCTGTGCAGATGTTTGAAACCAATAAATGAAGATCCGGAAGGTGAACAAATCCCAGAAGCCAGGTTGTATGTTGGCCCGTAGAAAAAACTGTTCATTCCTAACTTATTTTCTTTTGCCATTGGAAACATGTTTCTGACCCCTGCCAGTAAGGTCCAAGATGGCCAAAAGTGACCCTGTCAGGTCTTACACAAATTAAAATGGCACACCACTGGAATGGAAAAAGTATTTTCATAATCTGTCCGAGGTCTCGTGTCTCTTCCTCTTGAGCCATTGGGGGATGCCATCTGTGTCAATTTTGTTGCATACACCACTTCTGCAAGTGTCAGATGCTTGTATCCTCCCCCAGTACATGCTCAGATCCCTTTATGTGAACCTCTTCATCATCGTCCTGTGATAAATGGAACCAGTAGAGTGAGTGGTGGAGGGAAACAGGACACCCCTTGTGGAAATAATGAATGTCGAGGGCCTGACAGAAGCTGAAGTGCTAGTATAGAGGGAGACACGGGCCACTAGAAAGGTACTTCTTCTTCTGTTCTATTATACTGTTGATTTGTTAGGAGACCAGGGTCTCCTTAAATGAAGGGGTATTTATATTCCTAACTATGGTGATATTGCTTCCTTTCAAATTAAGTAAATCTGTGAGGTGTATAAAAGTGGATTGTGTTTTGAGATGGAAGAAACCGAAGGTGTTTCAGCTGCCCACAAGAGCACCACCCTTGGTAAAAAATACACTTTGCAGGACACGGTGGGCTCCACACTGCGCTATGCATTTACTTCCTTAAATAAAATGCTGAATGCCAGAAATATCTCTAGATATAGTACTGCATTTGTCAGGATGGAAAACCACTCTCAGGTTTTGTTATTTATTAATAAAGTAGCTAAAGTTTATTCAGTACACGGCCCCATAAAAATCTGCCAGGACTGGATTCCGGACACTAAGACTGAAAGTAATGTCTAGAAATAAGTGAGTACATTAAGGTGTAAGTAGTAAAAGCAAATCAGTTGGTTAATTAGTTGAGATCACTAACCATCAGCAAGTCTTATAAACTATAAATACGATTGTTTCCCAAAGAACAGTTGACTTTTGGTCTTTCACTAAACCATGGAATCCAGCAAATATCATCCCAGTGTTCTCCCCAGCCCCTTTAAGCCGGTCATACTACATGGCTGTTTTTGGGGGGGTTATTGAAGAGTTGGGTCACAACACAGTGGCTGCCACCCACCTACAATTTCTTCCCAACTAGCTTAAAAAGTTTCTGGGTTTAAAACTGAATGAGCCTCAATAAAAACATTGACTCCACTAGCCCCTTCCTCCTGCAAAAGTCAAAGCCCGTTCATATCTTAGGAGTGTCTAATTGCCTCTGTCCTTCCCTTAACCTCCCTACATAATGTTTTATAACTCCACTGGGAAAGCAGCAAATGGGAAAACCATGAAGAGCCCTTTGGGTGACATTTATGAGTCAGCTGGGGCTATTGACATTACATCCAAGATGGCGGAACCCATTACCCATCAAAAATTCGGTGTAAACACTGCATCTTAAGTCTATAATTTTCTTGTAAAACAATTTGGGACAATCTGTAGTTGACTTTGGTGAACACACTGAAGATAAAAGTCTGGAAATAGTCTGGAAATGCCCCTCTTTTTCCTGCCCATTACTTTGTAACACACCAAATGTTTATCAAGCTACATCTATGCCTAGGCACTTAGCTGCCATCCCAGAATGTTGCTTTATCAGCAATACAATGCCTAAGGTAAAACTGCACAGCAAAGTGCCCCCGTCCCAAAAAAATTAGTCACTTTAAAACACCTTAGTAAGCCTTCTTCTTCAAATTTTTCACTCCAGAGAAAACATTAACATCATCTTATGGTCTCAGGAAACCCTGCTATAGGAAATTTGTCTAGGATATGTGGAAAAGAAGGTCACCTAAACTGGTGGGTAGCATACCTTTGGAGCTGAGAAAGAGGGACATCTCTATGCATATAAGTATTTAGGGAAATAACACACCCCTAGGTGGATCAGGAACATAAAATAAGCAAAAAAGATTGGCTGAACCAACAAATACTTTCCCTTTATACTGGGTTCTCAAAGTAGCAAATACAATAATATGGAGATTGGTTTATTGTAATCCTTAGTGAAATCTATTGGAAATAAGCAGTCGTATAATTGTGGTCGATTTTTATGATTTTAAGTTCAACAGAAATCGCTCATGGTAGTTTTTCTTTACTCAATATACACTCTTTAGTTTAATGCTCATTGATAGTAAAGAAAACTTTTCAAGGAGCAGCTACTGTAATATACAACTGGTTTTGCCCAATTGTTTTAATTTTAAAACTATTAACAAGACAGTTGTTTTATGTCTTAAAGACTTTATTAAACCCTTAATACAAGGAACATCCATTAATGTAAAAGCATGTTCGGCTTTCTAAAAAGAAAGTCCAGCACTACTGCCTGTATGTGGGATAGGAATTTGTTTCCCGTCTCCACTTGAGGTCTGTGTCACAGTACACAGTGTTATTTGAGCTTGCAGAAAGCTGATGTGACATAAGGGTAACACAAACCTTAATATTGTGGACAACAAATGTTTTGGGCTCTTTAAGCGTTCCTTGAATCATCCTGCAGTAGAGTAGCAGCCAAGGAGCTAATTACATAGTTCCACTCACTACTGTCAGTAATCAGCTTGTAACCTTGGAAGTGATTACCAAGCCATGGTATTTTTTATGAGTCGGTTTGGGAGCTCCAAGTATTTTGTGACTTTCCAAGGATTTTTTGGATAAAAGCAGCTTTAGTCACTTTACTATTCTGCTATTCATCTAAAAATGTGTCAACTTTTCCAGGGTTGAAACATCAATTTTGTGTGGTAGAGTTCTTTATGAAGTAATGCCAACTAAAATAATTCACTGAAGTGTTAAAGCTAACCAGATTGTTACAAGAAATTCTTCTCATTACATTTAATCTTTTACACATTTCCTTCCAGGTATCATCCTCGGGATGCAGCTTCAGTCTCGTATTAAGGAATTGATTAAACTACCGCCAATGCTACAACATGTGTGGAGGAGGCCAGAGTAGGCATAGACTAAGCCAAATAAAAGCAAATCATTCTATGATCCAAAATTTTATCTGGTCAATACAATTTCCTTTTAAAATAGATGGAGCTTACTTATAAGGGATCTAAATATTTTCACCCAGCTTTTACCCAAAATGTACACAATGGATTCAACTAGACCGTAGTATGAATCATGAGTATAAGTTAATTCACACATTTTCTCATGAGTAATTCTTGGGTTAAAGTTGAATGAATCCTGGAAACGTTTATGAATAGGCCCTATTTATAGCTCCTCGTCTAAAGCAGAAAGTTTTGTTTATTTTTGTGTAAATTTCGGTGAGGATTACAGGCACCAGTAAATTGTGGTGCTTGTTAACATTTAATTTTTATTGTTTATTAGCAGGCGTTATCAGGTGATTGATAACCTACCAAAGTGTTTCTCAACTAGGGATCTTCCGCAGGTTACTGGGGGGTTCCTTGGGCAATGAACAGTTCAAGCCTCTATGGGCAGTTACCACTGACACCAATAATCTATTTGGATTTCTATAATAGACCATTGACCACAAGGTCAATATACTATGAATTGGGCACATCATAAATATTGGTAAAGGTTCCCTAAGACCTGAAAAATATTTTCAAAGGTCCCCCGATGTCCCAAAAAAGTTTGGGAAGAACTGGTCTACCAACTACCTCTCTATTGATTACCGTACTTTTTCATTGAAATCAACAAGGGTGATCATAGGGGTGGTTTTAGTTAGTTGTAAGGTGTTCTCCAACCACTACCATAGATCTTGCCCGAGCCCAATACTGTAAACTGCTATAAACAGTTGAAGGTGGCTTATTACATGTCTCAGACTGTAACTGGACAATGTTACTGCTGTCCATCTTACCCAGCAATTGTTTAAAACATGTACCCCCCCACCTCCCAAAAAAAAAAAAAATACAATAAAATAAACTCCAAACTGTCTGCAGTTTTATTGCTTTGAATACAGCATCAACTGCAGTAAGAATTACCAATGTTATTATTTTTTATTCCATGTTTTTATGGACATACTTCTCTTATGGGTCCCCATTGTGTACTATAAAAAATATGTAAAGAGAGAAAAATGATAAAAGCTTGTAAAAGGCAAAAAAATGACACCCACTGGTGAAATAAAGACTACAGCAGAAAATCTGATCTTCCGTCAGTCATTGTGGATGGCATTAACTCCTTCTCTCCCCGAGGGCAGAGATTTTGCTATCATCCATCTTCATCTGACTTATTGCCAGCGCAGGATCTTTGAAGGTCGCAGGAAGGTCACAGCCAAAGATGCCCCCGAGCCTTCTTATCTTCATGAAGATGAAAGGAGAAAAAAGTGACGCCCGGCCACTTACCCCAAGACAAATGTTGCTGCCTGTCTTAATTACGTGTAATATCCGAATTTGTGAGGATTCTGCACCTATCTGCGCGAATCCTCAAGTGCCTATTACTGAACGTGTGCCTGGAAAATAAAGGTATTAAAACCAAAGATTTCCCAGAATCACGAAGGGGGGAGGTGAGTAATAATCTGAGCAAAAACACAAAAAACGATAAGATAAAAATATCTATGGACCCCGGTGTCGCACGCTAAAAAAAGATATAAGCATCAACCAGTCGAGAAGATATACGCTCCTTTATACATGAAATACGCATATAGTGACGCCCAAGAGGGTAGATAAATCGGTACAAAGAAGGCTAAGCCTCTTACTAAAAAAAAAAGGTTTTAAGAGCATCTATTTCCAAAGTTACAATATGTAATAAATGTAGATAAAATCACTATAAGATCAAATATATAATATAATGAATATATTTAAATACTTACAGTGCTTTTCTTTTCCATTATTTTTTCATTCCTACATTTTTTTTATAAATTTGTACAATGACAGTGATCCCCCCAGACCCTTTTAGCCGGGAGCACCACCCGTCACTTTTCAGTAACCACCTGGCTGTTTTTGGGTGATTACTGAAGAGTTGGGTCATATAACAGGGACCGATAACCGCCTACAGTTTCTTCCCACCCGGCCTTAAAAAAATTCTGGTTTAAACACTGAATGAGCCTTTAAACTCAATTAAAAACATTGACTATTCCATTAGCCCCTTTATCCTGCAAAAGTCATAGCCCGTCTGTATCTTGGGAGTGTTAAATTGCCTCTGTCCTTCCCTTCAACTCCTTAAATAACGTTTTATAGCAGGACTGTGAGAGCAGCAAATGGGAATACCATGAAGAACCCTTTGGATGACAGTTATGAGTTAGCTGGGGCTATTGACATTGCATCCAAATGGCGGCACCCAACAGCAGTCTTAGACCTTTCAATGATCTACACAAGCGTAAAAAACAATAAATGCACATCTAATCTGATGGGAAAATTGTTGATAACATTGTTGGACTGATGACAGGGTCTTATTCTGCCAAGGGTTAGACTTTAACAATTAGGTATATTAGTTCTGGCAGGATTACCAGCTTCAGTCTAGAACATCAAGGTAGAATATTCCAACAGATAATAAAAAAATTAATAAAAGAAGCTCGAAGAATAATAATGCATCTTAAAGGGAGGTCAATGAAAATCACAAAGAAGTCAATTGCAGTTTGGATGCCGCTGTCAGATGAAATGTCAATGATCTCAGAAGTAGAATGCACTTAGAAGGAAGTAAGTTGCATTTACCAACTGACAAAGCCAAAGCTTATCAAGCTCTTTACTCATATATAAATTTATTTTACTATACATAAATTTAATTCTTCCATATATAAAAGACTGTTGATGAGGTCCAAAAAACAACCTCATGCACATAGTGGAAGTTCAGAAAAGTCCTAACATTATATAATTTGCCCACAAAGGGGTTTCACCCTTCCCTATCTAAAATGTGGCTCTACATTTACTTTAAAGTAACTCATACATGACCAAACAATACTAAATATTTTACAGCAAATCAGTTATAAAACAATACCATCAATGTCTATTTAAATGTCTGTCCTACAGTGTTTCCCTATGGTATTCATGGGGTCACCCCCTCCTGAACACCTAGACGTAAATGGTAAAGGTGCCAGTTTAGGAAAGATCCATCTATAGAGATAAAAATGATCTATTGAGCTTTGTGAAGCAGTATGAGACAAACTTCCTTGGCATCCAACCAGCATTTACTAATGTTTTAAAATGTCCCTGTACACGACAGTAAATAGCTTCCTGCTATGGAATTTCACCGCCATGACAATGATTTATATCTCGCCTTATCGCACCCGTTATATCCTGTATCATGCCTTGGCCATCTCTGTATCAAATTTTGCTTTAATGCTTTACTGCTGTCTATAGAAAAAAAATAATTGTAAACATTAAAGCTGTTTTTTTGGCATTAGAGGGCAGTTGAACATACAAGAGTGATCCGCCCAGACCCAGGGTAAAAAAAATGCGCTACAAAGCCAATCCAAAAACTCTTACGCTGTAGATGCAATGGGACTGATATATGAAAGCTCTCCAAGGCTGGAGAGGATACACTTTCATCAGTGAAGCTCAGTGATCCAGCAAACCTGGAATAGATCAGGTCCAGGATTCAAAACATTTGCTAGCAAATACCAACTGACTTTGAAGAAATCCATTCCAGGTTTGTTGGATCACCCAGCTTCATTGATGAAAGTGTATCCACTCTAGCCTTGCAGAGCTTTATTAAATCATGCCCAATGTATGTGAATGAAGAGGGGAAAGGTGTGAGATCAGAAGAAGGGGGGAATATGTTGTCAATGTATTGGTGAAAGGATAGTAACCAGAAGAAATTTCCCAACTC
This sequence comes from Pyxicephalus adspersus, assembly GCF_032062135.1. Lineage (NCBI taxonomy): Eukaryota > Metazoa > Chordata > Amphibia > Anura > Pyxicephalidae > Pyxicephalus > Pyxicephalus adspersus. Next base: position 13,628,252 of record NC_092859.1, read on the forward strand.
ATGCCATTGTTGGCTCCTACAAAAAGACCACAAGCATCTGGTAGCACCTATGGTTGCCTGGTTTGACTATTGTCATCTAATGTCCAAGTTTACTGTAAAATTATAATCCTGTATTATTATAGCATCAACATATTATGCAGTGTTTTACAAAGTCCATAGTCAAACACAAGTGGAATGTACAAGCTCCTTGCCTTTCCTGGCACAAGCTTGAGTATATCACATGTCCCAAAACAGTGAAAGACAATGATCCCAAGCATGTTCCTTCACAAACAAGTTATTGGCAGATTTCTTATTTCTATATTGGCAACTTTAGGCAAAATTAAGGAAAAAATGTAAACCACCAAACCACCATCAAGCTAGTTTCGAAGCCCTTTCCAATCACCAATAGAGCACAGTGGGACTGGAAGTGGAGACCAAAGATGTTGGTTGTATGCAAAGTAAATTGCTCTATTGATTTTTTTTCTTTTAGTGCATTAAGGCTAACCATAAGCTTTAGAAGATGGTAGGTGTGAAGACAAGGCCCATGACCCACATCAGACTAAAACTCTACCAAAGTTCTGTTTGAAGCAGATCACTTGCCAAACTTGCATGCTTTGGTTTTAGCACATGTACCCCCCCCCCCCCCCATTTAGGCAGTTACACTCCTCTCCATCAAAAGTATGAGTATAGTATGGTATGGTATAGTATAGTATAGTACTAGTATGAGCACCCTTCTCCTTGAGCTGTATTAGAACTGTATATCCCAGAACGGCTATAACCAGTGTGCAGTCTGCATTGTACATCTTTAAGCACTATACACCTAGGAGGATTACTCTATCTGCACTATACACCCTAGAGGAGCCTTGTACACCTAGGGGCAGAAGTGTACAAACAAGAGCAGCTATTAGCCCTATGCACCAATGAACAGCACCCCAGAGGAGCTATCAATGCTGCACACCCATGGTCAGCTATCAGCACTATACACCCACCCAGCATCAGGTATCTCTGCTCCACACCCAGAAGACGCTATAGGAATTGTACCCCAGAATTGTTATACTCTAAAGACTAGCTATCGGTATGTAAACCCCGAAACAGCATCAGCATCATACATTGCAGACCTGCTATCACTAGGAGCAGCCATAAACATTGTACCCCTGAAACAGATATCAGCAGTGTACACCCAGGAAAAGTTGTGTGTACTATATACCCTGGGGCAAATATGTGTTCTGTGCCCTGACGGACAATGGTGTACAATAATACCCTCTTGGCAAATACGACTCAATGCATTCATCCTCTGCGTTCGCCCTGCCAAAATCCGACCTATTCATTCCAGAAGCAGAATGACTAATTTAATGTCTGCAACACTATATTAAATACACACCGCTGTATATTATCTAGACACCCCTGGGTGGGCAGTGCGGGGGCTGGGACTAGGGACATGATCAGAAAGTGAATTTTCTTCACGCTGCTCGATAAGTGATGAGGTGTCTCCCGTCTGAGACCTTCATTGAATACTAAGCAGGTTGTGGGAGATCTGTATACACAGCCAGCAATACAGCAAGGGGCTATCCCTGCATACATCATACCATGCACACTCCGCAGCCTGCAACTTACTGTCACACAACATTCAAAATACATGTATCTAGCACTATACAATATACAAATGGCAGAGATTTATCAACACATAAAAAAATTAGCTCAGGGTTATTTTTGTGTATTTTTGTATTTTTTTGTGTTAAACTCAACCCAGCTTATAAAGCAACTTTACCTTTTACTGCTCTGTACAAAAACATAAGGGGTGCAGGTGACAAACCTGTACACACAAAATTAAAAAACTTTAACACAGGAGGGGGTGAGTAGGAAGAAGATGGCTGCACCCACAATGGAAGAGGAAAACAAAGAGAGAGGATATACATTTATTATAATTTGAATCCACCTCTAATCACTCACTCTTAATTAAAGTCAAACATTCACTCTGACCATTATTAGCTATCACCTTCACACTTTATATTTATGATTGGTGTTTATTGAACAAGATTATCTGGAAATTATAACCTCCAATATTTAAACTTGATTATCTTTTAGAGTAACTTTTGAAACAAATTGTTATCCTAAGGAATGTATGAACACTACTAATGAACCACCATATTGTAAGTCCCTTTGATTCCTTATTAAAACTATGTTTGGTTGCTTGTATTACCTGCCTACTAGACTAACAGATACGTACCCTATGTTTTGTTTTCTTTTGTACCTTTTAAGTTACCATAAGCATTTACTAATATGAATATTCATTATATAAGTAAAGCATTGGCAATTGTGAATGTATTGCATTATTATAACATTATATATTTTCTAATTTTGTATATTTTATGTGATTGTTTAAACATTGAAATTTTACTTTGCTTTGTTATACAGTCATTTGAAAGGTCTCTTCATGTCCCCTGAGGAAGCCCAGTGGGCGAAACGTGTCGAAATTCAGAAAATTATCATTCCCACGATAAATATGCTGTCAGGTGACCTTTGTATAGTAAACCTGGCGGTTTTCTCTGTGTTTTTGTTATTATCATTATATAAGATTGTATTACTTTTTCATATACAACAGAAGTATTTATAATAAACATATTTTGAAGTATAGCCACAAATAACCCCAGTCCTCTCTCTTTGTTTTCCTGCTTCAGGTATAGTTCAGCTTTAAAGGAATTCCTTCATCAATACAAATATCACCTTTAGCTCTTTTCTGAACTTTAGCTGTCTTGATTGGCTGTCATGCAATGAATCAACTCCTGCACACAGACAGGTGTTCATTCATCTTGGCATAAGCTTCAAATGTAAAGTGAATGCATGGAAGAATGTATTTTGCAAAACTGAGTTTACAATTTTTTTTTGTGTGGCCCTAATGTTCCTATTGATATCAGCAATATGCTCTTTTGTGATTCTCAACATTACAATGAGATGTGCCCCATATTCACTATACCAATGGGCAAACAACCCCATTGATTGATATTAAGTGGTGCACAGCAGTAATTCAGGTAAATGAATTATATCATCAATATGAGTTTTGGGTGGCACAATAACATGGAGAAGAGGTGACTACAACAAACGATCCACATTATTAGCATCCAATATCGCCAAACTGCAGAAAACGCAATCCCAATCAATTCATATGGGCAGCATCCCAGGAGAGCTCCCCTTTATGCCCTCTACCTGGTAATTGTACTCCAGCTGTTCCCTCAGCACAAGCTGAAACTCTACATCTCGCTCCCAAAGACTTGAATTGTATCCAGAACACACTGCAATTTAGCTTGTCAGGTTTAAGTGCTATTCATCCCTCGAGTGTTTTCAGCAGGCCCTGTGAAAATGAGATCCATTACCAAGTGACAACACTGTAAGCAAGAGATACCGCTCATATTTCACACGTGCTGCGCGGGCGAAACTCAACGCTAAATGTCCTCTTTTATGTAAAATATGTGATATATCGGTACATTACCAGCATGGACCAGATCAGTGTTTCCACAGAGGGTGCTATATCAGTGCTCCAACAAAGGGTGCTATCAGTGTCCCAAAACAGGGTGCTATCAGTGTCCCAAAACAGGGTGCTATATTAGTACTCCAAAAGAGGGTTGTATCATTGCTCCACCAGAGGGGGCCACATCAGTTTTGCATCAAAGGTTGTTATTAGTGAACCAACAGAGGGTTCTTTATCAGTGCTCCAAAATCATGAGTTATATTATTGTTCCAACAGCATGAAGCAGATCAATACTCCAACAAAGTGTGCTAATAATGTCTAATAAAAGGGTGCTATGTCAGTGCTCCAATAGGAGGGTCATTGCTTCAACAGATGGTGCTATGCCAGTGCCCCAGCAGCATGGACTATATTACTGCTCCAACAACATAATCTATATCAATGCTCCAATGACATATCAATTCTCCAACGTGGTGCAATATCAGTGCTCAAACAGCAAATTCTGTATAAGTGCTCCAAAGGAGGATGCTATATAAGTATGCCAACAGGGGGTGATACAACCATTGTATCTGTGTACCAACTTGGCTTGCTTTATCAATATACTAACAATGTGTCCTATTAGTATGCCAGCAGATGTTGCTATATAATTGTTCCAATGGAGGGTTCTATATACATACAAACCCAAAGCTTTAACCCCAGGATACGTAACTTTATTTTAGCCATTTGACTGTAATTGTCAAATCTCATTGGGCTCCGCTTATTTTATTGTGTTGGCTTGAAATGTCCTTTACCAGCGTGCCAACAGATGCTGGTAAATCAGCATGCCAATGATGTGTATTCTATTAGTGCTCCAGCAGGGGGTGCTACATCAGAATGCAGCAATGTCTCCAATATCAGATTGCCAACAATGGGGGGCCTTATTGGTGCCCACTGGGTTACATCAGTATTCTAACAGTGTGTACTGTATCAGGCAAATGGCACAACTTTCTACGCCATCACTCTTTCAATTCAGCCATCCTGAACCCCCCAGTGGATCTGGGACTCTTGTTTGGCACAATGCTGCTCTCACCTCAAATAAAAAGCATGAAAGACATAAATAGTGCAAACTTGGGGGGTGACTCCCTCTGCAGAGCTAAAAAAACGGGTAGTGTATAAATGTTATCATAATTGAATGGCAACTTCTGAAGGTTTGCTAGGGAACTGTTTATTTCAGGCTCTGAGATCAACACTTAGCTATATCAAGTGCGGCTGTCCTCTTTTAGGCTCCTTCTAAATCAGGGGTGTCAAACTCAAATACATAGAGGGCCGAAATTAAAAACTTAGACAAGTCGAGGGCCAAACTTTGAATTTACGGAAAAAACAATGAATCTCAATAAGAGGAAACAAGAACACATGAGAGGAACATGCAGTATTATGCGGAGAAATGATCTAAATCAGGAGTAGGCAAACTACGGCCTTTAGGACAGATACAGCCTAGCCAGTAGTCCGTTCCGGCCTAATGCCCTCCTGGTCGATCGGGGCTAATCCCAGCCGGCAAGGGCTGGCAACCTGCGGCTCCGTCATTCCCTCTCCTCTCTATGTATTGCAGAGGAGAGAAATTTCCCTTCAGGGGCGTTCCTGGTGGGGGCGGAGCCATCAGCGCAGGACTCGAGAGAGAGTCTGGCCTAGTGTGCCTTCTTGACCTCCTAAAATGGCCTAGTAGCCAAAAAAGTTTGCTGACCCCTGTTCTAAATAATTTAGATCAATCCACTGCAAATCACTGCATGCTCCTTCTCATGTGTTCTTGTTTGTTCTATTGAGATTAATTGTTTTACTTTGTCAGAGAATGCAATGTGAAATCAAATGAATTGCTGCATTCATTTGGTTTCACATTGCATTCTCTGGCACAGTAAAACAGATAATATAGCAATAGTTCTATGATAATTCCCGATAATATTAATCCTGAAAATTCCTGGTTAATGAGCTTAGCTGTCAGTATAAACTCTGCAGGGTCATCGCATAAGCTGCCGTTCAATAGACACTAGTGATTCCGCTACTACAATTCCCGGCATCACTTGCGTTTATAAAATGCGGGGCTATGCATACACCACGCACAGGCAGAGAGGCGGCTGGTCTATAGACACAAGTGATGCCGGGAACTGTAGTAGCGGCATTGTACTCACGTCTATAAAACAGCAACTTAATATGAATTGTAGCTGGGCCGCTGTTACTATGGATTGCAGTAGCAGTGGGCCAGCTGCAATTCATATTAAGGATTCTTTTGGGGGCCAAAAAAAAGGACGTGCCGGGCCAGATTTGGCCCCTGTGCCAGAGTTTGACACACCTATTCTAAAATACTAAATACCCCTATTCTAAGTCTACATGTACCCCAGCAAAAGCTACAGAACAACTTGATAACAATGGACCAAGCTTGTGTAATGTTTGCCAATCCAACCACTTCATCAGAAGCCCATGAGACAGGGTGACAACAAAGGAAATAGATTGAGAGACAGGAACGGAGTGTTGTCACCCTATAACAGGTAGCACAATTAGCAGATATTACTTTGCTGAAAGCAGGTATTACTTATTTACATATGCTTTAATGAATGTCTAAAATCTCTTTACAAAATACTGTACTCTTGAGAAAGGAAAAGATGGACCCGTACAAGAATACATACTTTTCCTTTCAATTTTTGCAAAGCAGCAATGATTTTGTGTCATCGTTAGCTATGAAAGATACACAGCCCAAGTGATCTGTACCTGACCCCTCATGCCAATCACCAATTTATATCTCCATCACCTTGTCTCTCCTTGAAATGACCCCGAGCCCTGGGCCAGCCATGAACCACTTATTACAGGTCCGGCATTAACACCAATTTACTGCTGGCTTCTCTGGGAGCAGAGCGTGTAATCCTGTAATTACTAACTAGCACAAGATTTGTTTAACCACTCTCCAATAATTCCTTTCTCACTTTAACCCTTCAGGGCATTATTTGTGTCCCTGTCATAGGATCTGTCAGCATATACTGGGCTATAAGACAGTTTGAGATCCGTTTTCTGAGCTAATTATTTCTCTAGTGAGTTGGAGCTCTGACTTCTGACATCTACATAGCGAGACTCTTGGAGCTCTACAATGTTAAAGTGAACTTGAAAAACCAAAGTTGCAGCAAGAGGTTATTTTGTGTGTTGTCTCATCTTCAAAAACACAAACTTGCCAGCCTGTTTGAATTCTACTGTAGAATAAACACATTTAGATGCGCATGTGTAGCTCAGTGTACATTCTCAGAACACATCTGTGCTGGAATGAATGAACTCCCATGTGCATGCAGCAGGAATGGTGTCATTTCAGCCTGGCCAATCCAAAGGTTTCAAGATCATGAACCCAAGTGAACATCCTAACCAAGTTGGCCGGACCAAGGGAGAGAGGAGGTGAGTTTACTTCTGCTTTAGATATAATCGAATCAGAAAATGTACAACACAAGGAAACAGCTGAAGATAGGTCGCTTTAAGGTGAACCTGAACTCAAAAAGTGAAGATATGCTAATTTGTAGGGAGGGAGCACTTAGAGGTGGTAATTGTGGTCAAGATATAGTGAACAAGACATTCATTTAAACATTCCCTGGTGTAGAACTAAATACTGCCATTGAAACTCCTGGAAGATTCTCTACTAGGAAATGTATTGCTTTATCAAGAGACCCCCAAAAGTTCTATACCATATGAAATCTTATTAGCCACTAACGCTACTCTCTCTCTTTAGTATTTGAGGTTTACAGTTTTAGAAAACCTAAAAAAAGAAATAGAACTTGTGTGGGCATCCCCATCATTTGTTAGCTGGGGAGGTCTCTGAACCAAAAAAAATCCTCCATGGGATACTTGAAGAAAGTATCCTATGATGTCTTGGGAGCTTCTTTTAAAATCTGTCCAAGACGTCAATTTTCATGATATAATTTCAAAGATATACAAAGCGGAATGGATGGGGGACACAGGAACTAACAACTCTGATTAGGGAATCTGTTTTATTTTTAAATAATGAGTCAGTTATGGAAAATATAATTTATTAAGTTATGAACCATCACTGTGCCGAAGGGTAATTCATTTAGTTTAGTAAATGCAGTAAAAAATACCCGATCACATGCAAAGAATAAAAAAACAAGATTTTTCCTGCTTCAGGGTTGGATGGTTGAAGTTTGCAGAACTCTATCTTTTATTTAAAGTTAAGTGAAATATCCCTTGCTATCACGTTTCTGAACCCTGTTCGTCAGGCAACAAGGTATTTAAAATGAATAAAAACTGAAAAAAAAGGAACGTGATTCAATCACAACATAATTATAACATCAAAAGTATATGCATAAAGACTCCTCAAGGAGAGGAAATAAAATCAAACACTGAAATGAGAAAACAGACCATTTCTGTAGAAACCATAAAAGTGATTTAAAATGCATACTGGGGTTTAATAAAGCTAATTATAAATGGAAGCAGCAGGTTAGATGTCCCTAAGGTAAACATATTCATTGGGTATATTAAGTGGTTTGCTATTTGAAAACATTTTCCTAATTATAAACCAGACGTCGTTGATACTTTAAAGTTTAAACTTTTAGTATAACTAAGCATTGCAGGTGCATCAAAAATAAAAGGGGTGCAAAGTCTGACCATTAGCCTTACCATATCTGTTCTGGAAATTCTTGGCTTTTGTTGTCTCTCTGCAGTGGTCAGCTCATGCCTTCCAATAAATCAGACATATAGCTTTACAAGTAGCAAACCTCATGTTCCCTGCTGATTAGAGAGCTCAAAGTCTGACCTATCAGGGAGTGCTATGGACCCCTGCAGAGAGGTCACTGCTTCTACAAGGGTCCTTGTTTGTAGCATGCTGGCAGGGTACAGTCTTTTCTAATCAGACTGTAGCTAATTTCATAAGAAAAACTACATAATATTGCATACTTTATGTTTTAAAGCACAACACAAAATGACTATGAATTCTAAAGCAGAAGGTGTCAGTGCTATACAAACACATACATAAATAGTGCACTTGGAACTAATTTAAACTGAAAGTTCAATTGGAATTTAAAGTAAGCATGTGCTTTGCCCATGTTTCAATTACCCACTCTGGCAATGTGAAGTACCCAGTAATGGTCTGGGAAAGTATGTGACCTTCTCCTCTTCATCCCAGAATGCAAGGAGGAAAGAATGAACCGGCTGATTTGATCTGCATGGGCAAACCATCAGTTCAGTTGAAACCTATTCTTGAAATTCCCTCCAGGTAAACATGCAAAGTACAGAAATTTTACTAGACATCCTTCCCTGCTTCTGTTTTTAATACCAATGTATGCCTTCCCTTGGCGCTGTGCCTTACTGGAGAGATTGCAGCCCCAGCATTTCTTTGCACACATAGGTTGTCTGAAAGTTTTTCCCCAAAGGTGAATCATCGATTGCAGGGGATGGCTATGGCTATGTGCAGAATTTTAGAAAAAGCAATAAGCCATAACAAGAGATAAGAGATGGGCTATCTGGGAAGACTGATGTGCTGTTCTCTTGTGAGGATATTAAATTTAGAATTTTTAGTCAGAGAACTGTAGACAGTAGTTCAAAATGGAAAACCTCATTTTTTACAGACATTCTAAAATCCTTTGCATTGAAATTACAAGGACCTATTCACATATCAGTAAACAATGTGGTGTAATTCATTCTTAATTACAGGGAGCCTCATTTCAATGCATCTGTGTTGTAGTGAACAGCCATGAACTAACTTTGAGCTGCAAAAAAAAAGAACATTTTCTGGTGCACTTTAATAAACTACATTATTCTGTTAATAATAGGCCCTATAAGTCACACTTTTTATTTGATTGGGAACTCTCTTTAAATAAATTTAACTGGCTCGCCATAATTAATAAAAACTCTTTGCACCCAACAGTGACCATCTTTCTATGTAACAAGGCTTTTTGTCATACACAAGTTTTACACTTGTTCTTCATCCCCCCAATGTACCTGCCATCATCCCCTCCCATGTCACGATGCTTGACTGATCATGCATTGTTTCTTAGTTAAGGGCTACGTTTCTCTCCTTGCACTGCAAGCGCTTTCTATTCATGTTCCTCAGCCATGCATAAAAACACTAAGCTGGCGTAAAAATCTGTCCGTTATCACTTCACTTTCCGCCGGCATGCACTTGAGAGCGTGCCAACAGCCCGCTATCTCCGAAGGGGTGCGTGGATCAGAATAAAAATAAAAGCATAAAATGCAGTGATGACTTCTGTTCCTGCCAATCATCAGCTGCAAATCAAATGAATAGAAGAGCAGATGTCTTAATAATGGGTGTTAATACTTTTAGATTCTTTGTCTTTTTTTGCTGTCACTGTCAAACCATTGATTAACCCAATGGTGCACATGGCTGTTCATTCACTGTCAATTCACTGACTACTGTATTCAGCTATAGAAAAAATGTCAGATGTAGAAAACCGCTGATGATGTTTTTTGGACCAACTACAAAAAGAAATTGAGATTTCAGCTGCTGGAAAACTGATCATCACCGGTTTTTTGGCTATAGTTGTCAAATATTTCCAGTTTCACCAATAAAGCTATCGAACTATTATACCTTGCTGCAGCAAGAGACACATAAAACATTTTGTACATGAAAACTCATGGAAAACCCCAAAACACTGAGAATACATCTAGATCACTGCATTGTGATAACGCACAATTCATACTGCAGTGCCATTCATTTTGAATGACACCTCAACACATTAAAGTGACATCCATGTGTTGTAGAACACTGCAACACATGGCAACACACAGCATTCTGTTGGAACATTTATTTAGTCCATTTATTATCAACAGGCTGCCTTACAGAACGCCTAACTTTTTTTTTACTTAAATAAACAGTGTGTGTAGCCTTTTTTCCCAAAATAATGGGGTCCATGCTTGATCATTTTGAAAAAAAATTCTAAAGTATTTTCCATAGTCCTGAAATTGTTGCTCCCTGCACCTAGCACCAACATGAGGGGAACTGGTAGGCTTCTTTATGATCCTGACTTCTGTTGTGACATGCACCCTAGAAAACCCATGCATGTACAATTAAACAAGGGGCGTTCACAAGTTTTGGGGAGCCGTGCAGTGATGGAGGCATTCCCAATCCATAATGTAGCTTCAATAGGCAGAGTTCAGTTCCCAATATATTATGGGGAGAAGCCCGAAAAGAAAAATACTGTTTTATGGGCTATTAAATATGGAATGACACAAAAGTGTATTACATTTGTTGTGCAGCATCAATAAATGATGCGAGTACAGGTCTGCTTTAATACACGCATGTTTATGTAAGACATACCAAACCAATAACACAATGCACAAATATAAATGAGCCCTATATATTTTTTTTAAAAGCTGATCACCATCTATTAATATTGGTATTCTTCTTCTTCTTCTTATTATTATTATTATTATTATTATTATTAATAGACATATTATAGTGCTGTACATTAGGGGTTGCAAATGACAGACAAATACAGACAGTGACACAGTATGACAGTGACACAGTGAGAGGACCTTGCCTGAAGAGCTTACAATCTAGGAGCTACAAGCTACTACAAGCTAAGTCTTCTCATTCAACATCAGTACCTGATCTAAAAAATGTAACTATGGATAAATGGCCACACATTCTAACACAGACAAACTAAAAAATCTTTCCAGGGGAATGAAGACTCCTTAAATTGGAAATATGGGCAATTCCAAGTTAACGCCCATGGTTTTGGAATGGAATGTCCAAAAAGTTCATATATACATAAACACTCATATATATATATATATTATGAATATATTATACAGGTGAAGTAGCACTTTAAAAGCAATTTCCCTCCGTGTAATTTCTGTAGATTCCATCTGACAGCTCGGTGTTCCATGCACTATAATCTCACTTTTATCAACAAGTAACAAACATCCTACAGAAATACAGCTGTACCACACAGACAAAGAGTGTTTGTGTTGAAAGTTAAAGCACGCCAGAATGATTCCTTTGAAGTGAAGGTTAAAGTCTCTTTATCCTGTCACACTCACACAATTTATAGCTACAAGTGTTTACTGAAACTTGGAGATGTATCATGGGATAACAAAACAGAGGAGAACTCTCTTGGAAGGCAGGGACATAGGCACAGTAGTTGCCAAGCACACAAGTGGCACACATACACAAAGAACGTGGGTACCTTGGTGCATTTAGGCCTGGACTCTCGGATGCTGCAAACATTTATGGGCTCATTTAGAAACTATATATAGTATAGCTGTAGCATGGACATAAAGCTGCTTTAAAAAATGCACATTTATAGAGTACAGCAATGTGTTTTACTAATGTGCTCTGCAGTGGCTTTGGAACTCTAAACTGAATGTAAGTTCATTGTTATGATTGGATTTCCTCCAATCATGGAGTTCATCGCTGCACACAGGGACATGGGTTTATGATAGGCCACAGTGTGTGTAGTGCAGGGGTGCATACCAGAGAACAAACTGCAATCTTAAGCTGTGTACACACGGCAAATTTTTCTCGCCCGTTAATCGGTATCGGCCAATTATCGGGCGAAAATCTGCCGTGTGTACAGTCGGTCGTCCTCCATCGTCCGGCGACCGTCCTGGCGGATCCATGGACGATGGACGACGACCGATCCTAATGAAAGGGAAGGGGAGAGCGCGCAGCAGGGTGCCGCTCCGTCGCTCTCCCCCTCCCCTCTCCATAGAGCATGAACGGTGCTGTATGTACAGCATCGTTCATGCATCGTGCAGTCTTTTCTCGTTGGAAAGGATCGTGAAAGATCCTTTCCAACGAGAAAAATTGCAGGTGTGTACGCAGCTTTACTTATAAATGAGCAGCTTAGTGTGTGTTAAAAACAATCATTACTGATTGTCCTGACAACACAGTACCCTTACTTCTCTGAAATTCCCAGCAGTGTTGTAAGTCCTGCCCTGCCTCTGGGCCAAGATGACCAACTCCACATAAAGACCCAGTGTAAAACATGGCATGGTAGGTCCGTCATGGGAGAAAGATCAGCTGTAGAGAGCCTACAGGCCTCTGGGCCAAGATGACAGACATCACACAAAGACCCAGTGTAAAACATGGCATGGTAAGTCTTTCATAGGGGAAAGGTCCACTGCAGTTGAGTGTTCATGCTTCTGGGTCCATGGACCTCTGAGCCAAGATAACTGATTTGATACAAAGACCCAGTGTAAAACATGGCATGGTTGGTCTGTCATGGGGAAAGGATCTGCTGCAGGCCTACAGGCCTTTTGGCCAGGATGAACAACTCCACACAAAGCCCCGGTGTAAAACATGGCATGGTAGGTCTGTCTGCCTCCGGATCCAAAGTTCGGGTGCTATTGCAATATTCAAAACTTACACCCCCATCCAGGTACTGGAACCACCAGTTCTGCCGTACCCTGTATACCCCCCAGTGTTCTGATATTAAAAAAGAGAAACTTTTTAGCAAAAAGCTAAAAAAAGCACCCAAACACATTCCCAACCCTTTATGCAAAGGCTGAATTAATAACACACACAAAAATTAAATCCACAGGTGCTTTTTGCACCAATAATTTTTTTTTACTGGGTATTTTAAAATAACAAATGCCATAATATAGAGGCTAGATGAAAGGTTTAGTGCAGAAAAACTCCATTCCCCTCCTATTGTGTGTTACTTCCCCCACCTCCTAGATTGTAAGCTCTTGAGGGCAGGGTCCTCTCCTCCTCCTGTGTCACTGTCTGTACCTGTCTGTCATTTGCAACCCTTATTTAATGTACAGCACTGCATATTATGTTGGTGTTACTTAAATCCTGGTAAATAATAATAATATCAATTCTGGGGCATGAGATCCAAAAAGGGACAACTTAGAAGGAAAAAGAGACAAATAATGAAAAGGAGAGCAATTTCCCTTAAAAGTTCAGAAACACTATAACTAGAAGTTCTATGGAGAGGGGAGGACACAGCAAGGTGCTCCCAGCTGTGTTCTTCCTATAGGAAATTACAGCAGTCATTCCCGGTCTGCTTAATGACCACCAGATTTTTAGCTGCGACAATCATGATTGTTCATCTCAGTGATCAAGCGTGCGTATGTAGCTTTAGGCTAAAGCTGCCTGAAGGTGCCTGCTATTCTCTTCTCCCTAGCCATGCAAACATAAATCAAAATACATTTTCCCTCCAGCTATCACACAAGTATAGCATAGCTGTTACAGGTCAGTGTCTTGTTTTGCAAATAAAACATAAGAGCATGACGGCCGTGGAGTCTGCAATTTCAAAGAGCATTGACAGCTCTCATATGTCTACCCTGACACTTTCTCATTGTAGGTAAATACAAAGCATTTGCAGCAAATTTCCAGTTATTGCTGTCGTGTTTGTGACTTTGTCACATGTTGTCTGGAATAAAGCAATTTGTAGATTAGCCTTTCTCAGAGGTGGCAAACTCACTGTTAGCAATTGCTTTGCCTATCTTCCTAAGGAGACCCTGGCAATATACAGGATCCTGAGAAGACTGTTGTAATCTACACTAAAACCAAAATCCCTGGAAGTGTCAATCTCCTAGGTGCTTGGTGGTTCCTCCTGCTGACCTCCAAATCCTGTAATCACTGGAAGGCATGAAGAGACGCTAGTGGGATCTGCTGGAGACCCTAGAGATCAACATTCTGTTGCAAATTTCAGCGAAAGGTTTCAGCAAAGGTAAGTATATCCTGTCTTCTACTTCTTTCTTCTCTTCATCTATTTTTTCAAGTATTGCTTTATACTTTGAGTGTGACTTGGTTGCTTTAAAGCAGGGATCCCTACCTCCAATCCTTGAGGGCAATGATCTGCAAAGATTTTTAGTATTTCTCCAATAGACAGTAGTAAATGAAACAAGGAATGGCCTACAATGAGTAAGAAAATGATGTTTATAGGACTAGAGTTGACTGCCCCCGTTTGACTGCTTGCTCCTTCCCCTGCCAATAAGTAACAAATCCTTTATTCAACAGATCCATACTTACCAAGATTCAATAACTGGCAGTTTCCCTGTTTTGTTACCATTACAGCCTCATAGACTTTTATGGAACCATTTCCACTAATCTCAGGGATCAGACACATCGAAATCTATGGGGCTGTAATGTAAAGTTTTGGGATATATGCGAACAGGAATTGATAGCCATCAGATGGAAGGTAAAGACTTGTGGAAAGGAAGGGAAGGTTACTTTCAGTCAGGGGGAGAGGGAAACATGATAAATGCATTTTATAATAAAAGTAATGAACTACTAAGACAAAAACGCAGCATGGGAATGTATAGTTTTTTAATGGGTGATCTGACTAATAGATTATTGTGGGAAGGATCAGTATAGAATGGCCAATGTTTAGCACTGAAAAGACAGTAGTCTGCTGAGTTTGGAATCCTAAAACACACCTAGAATTTTTTTCTACATAAAGTATATATCTAAAAAATGATTAAAAAGACCAAAGATTGCATTGGTTTATGCAGGGGGTTCAGGACCCATACCAGACACAGCAATAATTAGGACCCCATCCCAGCAGCCCATCCGCTCCCCTGCAGCAGCACTCATCTAGAGCGCACAAGTCTCACCATCTCTGACAGATGTTGCCAATTTCAGCTTCTCATGAACAAGCCCCAGATGTCAGAAAGCTGTGAACAACTCTTCGCCACACCAGTCTAGACCAATTTCCAATTCACTTACAGGGCCCTCGCAGCAGATTCCAGCGATAATAACATGCAGACAAATTGCCCATTATTATATCTGGAGGAGGCAGCTTTATTATAGAAAGAAAATTGAAGGAGAATTTATCATTTCCTCCGCAAACTGTACGTGCAAGCAATGCATTAGCTCGGGCTTTCTTTACCAGAGGGTAGATGGGAGGTGGGGTGGCTCGTTAGCAGCAAACAACGGGAACATGAAAATGTTATCAATTAATCATCTTCATTAATGGTTTAGATATGATGTGATCTTCACCCAATCTATTATGGTCTGATTGCAGAATTATTTAATGTCTATTGGTGCTCCCCAGCTTGTTCAGTCATCTTCTGGCTAACTCAAGATGACAAGCAACCAGAATAAATTTTTCCATTTCATTGTTACTGGTAACCTCCAATGAAGAGGAGCTGGAATCATTTTGCTCTCTGTGTCTATGTAGGTTGCATGTTTTTGGTAAGAATTTTAGTCAGACCGAGCTGTAGGAGGTCAGACTGAGCTTGAATTTCATCACAGCTACTGAAAGAAATGGCAAAGTGGTGGAGAAGTTCTCGATTTGTTTGTAATGGATATGTAGAATAGGCCTAAAGGAGGATACATTTTACAGAAAATAAGAAAACCTCTTAAAGTCTAACTCACTTGCCAGGGTTTTGGCTTGTACTAATGGCATCAGAGAGGCTTCTGAGAAAATTTTACAGCCAACTCAACTTTCCAGAATGATATGTTGACTTCCATTGCCGTAGTAAATTACAAAATACAAAATAATCTTTATTACTTTACATGCAGCCTGACTGCTTTCTTCAAAGAAGTTGGTATAACTTCAACTGGTTCACTTTAATGGTGGCCCCACCAGCAGAACATATCTCACCTTTCTTTTGTCCCCAACACTCTGTTGTACAACTGGGAACAATATGTTGTATTTCTGAGCATGAAAAAGTATGTGACTGCTGTCTTCCTGGCAGACTGGTGATGGTGACTGGTCAATAAGGAGCATGGAAAAAGTCACCAGTTTTGTGTTGGAGCTTATAAAGGGCTTCGAGTCCTTGTGACCAACATGAGTCAATCTGATGGTGAAGTGATTGGTCAGCATGTGCTGCTGCTCGGTTGATTTCTTGGATACAGATTCACTTTAATCCCTGTTTAAAGGAAACCTCCAGTAGAAAAACATAAAGGGGGCTGCCTTGCTTAGTTGCCACTTAGTTGGCAAAAATCTTGCCTGGCTACCTTTTCTTTGATTACTGTCTGCTTTACTGACCCAGATTAAGTATTCAGCAAGTGAATTCAAATCAAAGCTGGGAATCCTAATCTGCATAGTTGCTCAGAGTCAGTGTAAAGATAATAATACCAAGTGATCGGTCTGACCAGTGAACCACTAGAAAAAAAAGAAAGAAGGGTCAGAAAAACTTTGCATTGAATTTATAGATAATTAAATTTAATGTGGTCTTTAACAAAGCCAGCATGTGAAGCTCTCATTCTTCTTTAAGTGTCTTTCAAACATGTAATAAATGGTCTATTGTTTACAAAGCTCAGAAGCTCAAGGTGAAATTTACAAACAAGTAAAAGACATTCATGACATGCCACCCACACCCTGTTTTAGACAGCTGTATCTCCATGGATAATCCACATTGCAATGGCAATCTTTTTTTTTATTTTTAATAATGTATATCCTTTAGTTTTCATTTACTGACCCTGCTGGAAAGAATAAACCCCTCTATTTGTTCTGGTGACCACTGTCACTAGGATGGAAAGTTGGGGAACACTCATAATTTTGAGTTGCTGGATCGAAAAAGATGCCAAGTATTTTTGTAGGTGTTCTCCACCTTTTGAATGTGGCCAGGTACGGTCATGCCTGAAAAAATAAACTTGCACCATAATAAATTGTGTAGTTGAAACATTATGAAGCTCAGCTACAAACAAAAATTTCCAATCTGCTACAACTATACTGAAGCCACTAAATATAAATTATAACTGCAGAATGTCTTTCATCGGGATTTGTTCACCAATAAAAGGAGTGTTTGCATGCATAAAGAACAAACACACACACCTGTTTATTTGTAATTTTCCCATCATTGTTTGCTCATGAGTTGATCTGTCAGTCTGCAAAGGGCTTAAGAGTTCCTATGAGAGCTTTGATACATTTATCAAAAAACTAATATTATAGTATGATGTATATGATTATTGCTATTACTTCTATTACTGTTCCACTTTGATTGGATTTTGCCTTACAGCAGATCTAACCCAAGCACATACTGTAATGTATGGTGTAAGGTTGTATATTGTGTGTTTCCGTATTGTCATCCTTTCATATGGACCAATGGTGGAGACTACAAGCGTCCATGCTGACACATGCAGACATGGTTTATCATTCTCATTATCAGGAAGCCTGGCCAGAGCAATGAGGTGGAGGGGACACTGCAGAAAGTGTATGTAGGTAAGAAGTGGCTTAAAAAGGATTCTGAGATTTTAAAAGTGATACATGAAATAAAAACACAAATGCTGTTAATTATCATCAGTTCTTTAGAAAAGTCAATGTAACCATTGATGGTTTGGATCAGGGGTGCCCACACTTTTTGGGCTTGAGAGCTACTTTTAAAATGACCAAGTCAAAATGATCCACCAACAATAAAAACTTGGACATGATAACCCCTGGTTTAGATCTTCTAAGATCTTAATAGGTGCAAAAATGGCAAAAAACACATCACTGATCTTCTTCAAGCTCTGGAACATGTACTTTAATAATGGCTGCATGGCATTACTTAGGGCAGGTCTCCTGGTGGTGACAGCATTGGACCACCCCGGTGTCATGTGTGGTAAAATGCTCGTTTTAAGTGAGTGGAACAAAGGCTATGTTCAGACTGGCATGAAGGTTGTGGTGCTGCTACTGCTTCCTCATACTAGTAGCATCTCCGCGTAGCAGCACCAGAGAAAATGAATGGGGGTGGCAGTAAGCGGTACAGCGCCAATCATTTGAGCTGATTTATTAAAGCTCCCTAAGGCTGGTGAAGATACACTTTCATCAGTGAAGCTGGGTGATTCAGCAAATCTGGAATGGATTTCTTAAAAGTCATTAGCTATTGTTAGCTGATGCTTTGATTCCTTGACCATATCAATTCCAAGTTTGCTGGATCATACAGTTTCACCGATGAAAGTGTACTCTCTACAGTCTTGGAAAGCTTTAATAAATCAGGCCCACTGTCTCCAGCTGTCAAATGTGCAGACACTATTTTTTTAAGAACCAGTTCTGGGGTGCAAGTGACCAAGTATTTGCATTGTTTCAACGACCTACAGAACTGATTAATCCTGAAGCAGGTTTGAATGTGCCCAAAGTGTTGTCACCCTGGTACAGGAAGTGTCTGAACTTTATTACTATTACATAGTATTTATACAGTGCTGACATATTATGAAGCTCTTTACAAAGTCCACAGTCATGTCATGTCACAAAGCTGTCCGTCAAGGGTTTACAGAATAAATGTCCCTATCATAGTTATATGTCATTAACATAGTCCAAGGTAAAAAAAAAAAAAAACATTCCAAACATCAAACTTTTCAAACAAAACAACTGCCAGTAATAAAAATGACTTTTGAAATGCCATAAAGATGTCAAGACCTATGTGAGATTTTAGTGATCGGGTTTACAAATCATTTAATGTGAAGAAGAAGAACAACATGCTACTGCTGGAATGAAGGACAACCCACAGCATGTGGGCATCAAGCTGGCCAGTACAATGAATCATGTGTCGCGGTTGAGCCAAGCAAGAAGCGGGCTGAACGGAGCTGCCAAAATGCAGAGCTGCCTGTAAGCCAGGGAATGACTCACCGTTCACAGTAATGACGGGGGACACCGGGGAAAACTGCAAAGTGTTGGCAGTGGATAAAAAACAGACAATACACTGAGCTCAATGCTATGGCATGATGGAAGTATGGGGCGTATATATGGCCAAGGCTACAGATAACATAGGTTAAGACACATAGAACAGAATAGGGATAATATCCCCAACCTACTAACCGCTGACAACAGACCGAGACTGGAATGTATACCATGCAATCATATAGAGAGGCCACATGTGTTCATTACATATGCAGGGTCTGTTTCCTGCTTCTCAGGGCAACACAGCAGTTGTTCCTTACATTTTACAATATTAAAGATGCATAAAAAAAGAAAACAATGTAAATGTGTACATAACCCCTAACGATAAATCTTCTCTTGGTCAATATATATATATTTATATAGCCGGTGAAGCCTTTTTTTTCTAAATTTTTCCCTGATATTGACAGTAACATTTCCTGTGCTAAGATGACATTCTCAATGAATTACAGTTCTAGTTGTGGGATGCAACAGGTTACTTTTAACCTCATTCAACTTCAGATAATACTATAATATTAGTGCAGAAGTAGAGGTACCTTGGGGTGCCTACAAGCACCTGTGTGTTAGGGTTCATGCCAACAGCCAACCAGAACTTCTTTTCCATGTCAGTTCTCAGTCTGATTTCTGCTATTGTATGTGACCGTAATCATCTCGGACACCTTAATAATTGCCACCCAGATATACCAGGGTCCTTTCTATGGGACATGTTGGCGAGTGCCCAAGAAAGCCAATTAAATCCCTTGATTCATCCTCAAGTCTTTCCTGAAGGAAATATAGTTGTAAGCTTATTGGTTTCCATAACAAACAACAGAAACTCTTCTGTGCATCAGGCTAAGAAATGGCGACCTCTCAGCGTGAATTGTGACTGGAGGCCTCATGGAAGGAAAAGGTTGTCTAGAATCTGCTGAATTATACATGGCTTTTGTCTACATATGTATGTATAAATGTTTTTCTGTCCCCTGCAGTTGTGGAAGTGTGGGGAGCATAATTGGAGACATTAATAAATTATAACAAACTGTGAATTAAAATGCAAATAGAGACATTAACGGTTAGGTGTTTTTGCCAATGTCACATCATTTACCGACGCCTCAGCTTTATGTAAACGTGTTTAATATTCTGCAAGGGTGCCCCTTTTATAGACCCAAATCTGCGTCTGGAATATCATATGAGAGGCTTTTATCTGACTGAAATATTTGAAAAAACCTTCTAAGTGAAAAATTAACCCGTGTTTGCCGGAGAACAGACTGAACCACACTAAAAGCCAACTTATATACCAATAAAAATGTGCCAATAAACATACTCATCATACTTAATTATCCACATAATTCAAGTAATTCTATATTATACGGTGTGTTCATTATCGGGTATAGATACTCGATATCATTATACAGTGCGGTGTGATCATTATCGGGGTATAGATACTCGGTATCATTATACAGTGCGGTGTGATCATTATCGGGGTATAGATACTCTGTGATCATTATCGGGGTATAGATACTCGGTATCATTATACAGTGCGGTGTGATCATTATCGGGGTATAGATACTCAGTATCGTTATACGGGGCGGTGTGATCAATATCGGGGTATAGATACTCGGTATCATTATACAGTGCGGTGTGATCATTATCGGGGTATAGACACTCGGTATCATGATACAGTGCGGTGTGATCAATATCGGGGTATAGATACTTGGTAAATCAGTGAATAACCACATTGTAAAATTATATTCTGGGTGATTTTACTCTGATTGCGATTGGACAATATCCCCGTGTGGATACAGTGGCCTCCCTGTGATGTGCAGGCTCAGCCGCGGGAGATTCTTGGCCCCCCGTTTCAAGCCGCTTGAATAATCCCTGATAAATCAGTGTACACTAGACTGCTCTGCTGGTAAGTGCCCTGTAGGGGAGATTAATACACATACCATGCACATAACCCTCTGACTACCAGAAATATTGTCTGCACTAAAAAAACTTTTTTGTAGTGATCTGTAGTCCACCAAAGGGGCTGCAGCTGAAGAATAATGTTCATGTAGGCAAGCTAAATTACCCCCCCAAGTCCATTACCACTATGAGGAGGACTGTGTTAAGCAGCACCCTCCAGGGGCAGCATGAGACTGGCTGTACTCCGTCTCCTAAAAAACAAAACCCAATTGGGTAAATAATTAATGAATTTCAACCATTAGGACAACTTCATCTCAACCCGTGACACAGCTGTTATGTCTTCTTTAATTGAACGTTTCTGATGATTTAAAAGAAAGTATGATTTAGAAGAAAAAAAGAAGTGAAGAGGGGTTCTGTCATATCTATGGACAACAATTGATATGCTGTTGATCAGCAAAACATACAACTCCTTTTGTACATTAATTTCCCTTTTTCTTGTAAATTTGTATTGCCAAAGCTTTCTCTTTTAATTCTGGAAAGAGTAGGGAAGAGTTAAAGTAGTACTAAAGCCTTTGCTTATTGCGGAATAAACAAACCTATCTTGCCCTATGTTGAATGGCCCGATCAATAATTATTTTTAAAGGTGTCTATAAACACTTCCATTTTTCTGTGTTTGCAGCTGCGGCCTCTGGATTTCTCGGTGCTGTTTTCATGAACCTCAAATCATCACTTCTTTGAAAGACATGCCCCATCATTGCTTGTACCATACAAGTCTGTGTGTGTGCGAGTATCAATCACTGAACATGGAGCAAGATGTGACTTCATATTCGAATGCTTAGAACTTAGGATTGCTGTGCATGCTGGGAACCTACAAAAAAAAGGTTGGCTACGGAGGGCTTCCATAGGACAAGGCAACGTAGCCATTTGTAAACTGGAAAACAATATGGAAACTCTAGCAGGCTGGGCTTCACATGGGCTTTAAAAAAAAAATCAAGCAGAAGACATTGTAAGTGTTGAGGTCAGGAGCAGTATTTTCTATTAAGGATTTATTTTGTGTCTCATTGGGGAGATTACCCTTGTCTTAGAAAAGCAACAAAAAATACAGACAGTTGACACCGGAAATACAATGAAGGATTCACCCGTGGCTCATGTTCTAGCGCCAATTCTATAACTGGATTTTCTATAAATTTCTGGTGACAATGGCAAATAGAGATGGTGACACATACAGCAGGTTTTTTTTAATCAAATCTTTGTCTATGTTGCCAGATCTGGAGGATACAAGCTAAATGAAGTTTGTTGATCCAGTGTTTTCATGGGTTACATTTCAAGAACATGCTAGTAGCTTCCCTCTGAATTACTCTTACTAGGGTAGGTAAAAGAAGTGTGAGATCCTCCAAAGGGACAATGAGTGACTGTGGACTGGAGAGTGTTCTGTAAAATGTTGGTGCTATACATATATACATATATGATAATGATAACAAGACATTCTTCTTGCAATATTCTTCTTGCAATATTGACGAGTCCTCATAGGCTGTATACAGAATAACTACTGTACATTGTAAATTCTGCAGAGGATCCCAGAATTCAACTCACTTCTATTCCAAGGAGGGTCTGCTTGCTATAGTCAAATGATAAGTCCCGGAATTTTATTGACTTCAGGATAAAATCAGCCCGCCAATCATATGAGCAGAAAATGATATTGCTGGGGGAGTTAGATACACAGAAATATTTCCATGTTGCCATGCTAACCAGGAAGCGGCGATGGAATATTTTTGCCGGTAACAGAAAATCACAGGAGGATGAGATTAAAAAAGCAAAGGTCATTTATACTACACTGCTAATATAGTAATAACATGCTATCAATATCACTGCAAGTGGAGTTGCCCTTTAAACTTTTTCCACCTGTATATTAGCAGAGAGTACCTGTTCCTTTGCACATGATTTAATCAAAACCTTACAGCCAAATTGTACATTTAAGTGATTAAAGAAGAAATGCATTTTCACATAAGGTGTCTGTATCCTTCCTGCCTATATCCTCTGTGATCTACAGTAACCTACCCTCTCCCACCCATGACGTACCCTTACCGTAATCTCAGAATAGCAGCCTGCCCCAATGTTGATATCCCGGAAGTTAAAGTCTGCTGCTGGCTGCTTTTGTACATTCTCATTCCCCATAGACTTCAGATGTCTCCAGCTCTTACATGAAAGTGCTCTTATCCTCAATGCTAATGTGTTGTCATAGGCTTCCCATAGACTTACCCCGATTTACTGTAAGATACTTGGACAGCAAACAACCCGACATAGCAATCTTCTTATAAGTGTATATCACAGAATTGTGAAGTAGTGTTGTAAGACAATGGACTGTTTGTGTGCTCTGTCTGTGTGTGTTATGACTATGTGTAAGCCTTTTCTGTATGTACTCTCCCTGTTGTGTGTTATGACTATGTGTACACTATTTCTGTATGTACTCTCCATGTTGTGTGTTATGACTTTTGACTATTTCTGTACGACTATGTGTACACTATTTCTGTACGACTATGTGTACACTATTTTGTATGTACTCCCCCTGTTGAGTGTTTTGACTATGTGCGACCGTTTTCTGTATGTACTCTCTCTGTTGTGTGTTATGACTATGTGTACACTAATTCTGTATGTACTTACCCTGTTGTGTGTGTTATGACCATACTCCCTGTGTTATGTGTGATGACGGTGTGCAGTCTTTCTGTATGTGCTCTCTGTGTTGTGTTTGTTGTGTCTATGTGTGCCTTATTCTGTATGTAAGCTCTATGGTTATAACTATGTGAAGGTGCTCTGTCTACATTGTAAACCCTTTCACTCTCTGTTGACCAAGTGGCCTGCTGCAGGTTCAACATCGCTTGCAGTTCAGTTGAATAGGAGCAGTTCAGAACCATTTTGTGCATGCATTAGCAGCTACAGTTGTGCAGCTCCTGACAGTAAAAAATGGCATTTAGCTGAGTGGTTGCTTTTCTTTCTCTGGAAGAAGAACTTCACTGCAACCGCACTGGCAACTCTTGCAAAGGCATTAGCCTGTAGTGCAGTTTGCCACTTCTGGAACATGGTGCAGTATTCTCTTCACCTGGGAGAAGCTACGTATCTTTTTTTCTATTGCAATTCTAAAAGGAGCCTTACTCTGACTGTGCATCCAGGGTTTGTAGTTTTATTGCACGTGTAGACTGTTCTTAGTTCTTCATTGTGCTTAGTTCTTCAACCGACTAAGCTGAAAGTCCACAATCCACTTACAGGTCAGGTTTTGGTATAAACAGATTTGTTTTCTTTGTAAAACATTCCTTACATCCATTACTACATTTAGTTGCCTATTGGAAACATATGAAAAATGTGTGGATTTGGCCCAACATTGAGGTCCCTTGTATCTAACCTTTCACTATCCTATACACTTTACATTGTTTTTTTTAATAAAGCAGTGAATCTGAAATTCACCAAATAATTCAACTGCATGTGCAACTGCATATACCAATAAACAATTCAATACAAGTTCAAGGTTTGGTGAAAGTCACACTCAATGCTTTATAATTATGCGTGAGACTGAAGGATTAAAGTGAAAGACATTATCAGCCATGAGCGCCGTTCCCTACACTGTAATTCAAATTTGTTTACGACACCAAAACACGGCGCCGGCACCAAGATCTAGCAATCCCTGAGAAATGATGAAAGCTGGCATGTGTGTCATCTTGTACATTACTTTAAACCAAAATATGACTTTTGGGATTGGCCATTAAGCTAATCACATTTAAATGTTTCTCCAATAAACAAGATATAAAGTTCCATTTACATCTAACCATTTATATTGAGTATAAACAAAGCACCAGAAATGTCTGTAAATGTGCACCACAGCCGGGGAAAGTTGACTTTTGAACAGAACACCCTGAGGCCAGTAACGGGTTGGCAATCAATTTGTGACCTTAAACATAAAACTGGCAAAGCTTCTGATAACTGTTTATGTGACTTTCATTCACTATAAGATGTTTGCTCTCTGTTTATAAATGAAATACGAGACGGAATTATTACGGCTGTAAAGTGATGACGATGCAGCCAAGAAAGGGGAAAACTAAAAGCAATGGAGAGAAAAGAAATAAAGTGGTTGGGTGCACCAAGTGCAAGCCAGCAGAAAACACCTGGGTGGAAGAGGAGAAGGAAATATCTTGTGGTTTCCAGTATTCTGGCCGACTGATCTGTGTTACACACACAGATGACTGAAATATGTAATAAAATGACCTGAATTATTTATTAATTTATTCAATTTTATATGGTCAGCTCAATCAAATCTATGATCTTGTTCAGTTTGGCATTTAGAAAATGCCAAAATGTTAAAGGAAATCTAAACTGGCATTTGGTCTGATATTTTATAAAATATTTGTTGAAAGTTTACAAGATTAAAAATTCATGTTGAATGTTTTTTTTAGTTATATGTGACATCTTGATTTTTTAAGGATTTATTACATAATAAATAGCATTGTGTTTGCAGAGCATGCTGGTAGTTCTTGTTTTTTGTCTGGATGTATTTATCCACCAAATAAAAGTCTTCTGTGCTAGGAAAGTTTTGGGGGGGTCCTTCTGACTACCTTTATGGGACAACTACTGCTGAGGTGTGCTTACAGCTCCACCTGCTGCCTGCAACTGGTAAATGTTTAATTGCAAGCAATTTTTCTTAATTAAAAGAGGATACAAATTTTGGCTTTTAAGGCCTAAATACAATAAAGAAGGAAAACATGTTTAAACCACTCCAATTCCTATATTAGGGTCATGTGAAGTGTTATATTTTATGCTTGAAAACCAAGTAGAACTTGACATTCTATATCAGGGCAGTCCAACTCCAGTCCTCAAGGGCCACAAAAACCCCCAGATTTTTTTTATAGAAGAAGTGTACAGGTCCTGCCCTTCGGCATACAGGATCATACGGGATATTGTATGATACAAGAATCTGGACAAGGAATATATAAAAGGCACACTACATTCCTGGAACACATGGTAGTTATAATAAAAGCCAACTCCACCCAAAACCTTTATTTCAGAAGTGAATACAAAAGCAGACAGCTGCTTCTTCTTATCTCTCGAAGATGCCAATGGTGAGATTTTTAATCTGTAGTCCCCCCTCCTCCTTCCTCTCCTGCCCACATGGACATAATGAAGGTGTCGCTTTTTCACAGCTGGATTTCCCAGTTATTTATTACACATTATGAAGAATCCATGAAGGGAGTGTGACACCATTATTTGGCTTTCAATGCAAGCTATTTGGCAGTGCGTGTTCTAATAAAAGGGTAAGGGAAGTGGGGAGGGGCGTAGCCTTCTAGAGAGCGATCACTGGGGACTTCTGACTCATCAGGGTCTAACATTGGCAAAGGGCGGCAGATCAATGAGCTTAGATCCATATCGTGTTCCCGAGAAAAAATGGGAATTTATAATAAAATTTTACAGACCTCAGAAGATTACATGAGACAACAAAGCTATGCGTAACATCTGTTTATTGAAAGCAAACTGGCCTTTAAGGGGAACGCTAGGGAGATAAAAAAAAGCTACAAATACATGTAGATTTGTAACCATTTATAAAAATGTGCATAATAACATGCAAGCAATCTGAGTACCTGGATTTGACATGGTATCAGCCTCTTGCAGGTCCCTACAGAGCCTAAACTGGGAGAAAGAGAAGCCAAACTGTTGTGTGGTGACCCTCATATGCTACCAAAGGACATGCTCATAGAAGGAGAACAAATATTGAGCTCATTGCTCTGATACTATGATGATACTTACTATGATACTTCTAATACTATGATACTTCTACTTTTACTGTCCAGTCACAGGAACTGATTGGGCAATACATGCTGATTCAGGCATGGCCAATAGGCAAATATTGGCCTTTTCTTACTTATAAGTTCTTCTCTAAATGTGTTTTGACTCCCTCCTACTGCTTATAAAAAAGGGAAAATATCTCTCTGCCTTTTCATATTGCTATGTTTTCAAAAAAATACATAAAATCTATGTAAGCAATTCATTTGTTCAAGATATTCACATCAAAATGCAGCCATAATACGAATGTCACCAAATGATTTCAATATGGATCATAGACCTGAGCCCAGGATTTCCTGTGGTGAGACAGTGAGCAGGAGCATGAAAAGACACAGCTTAACAGCGGACCGATTCCGGGAGCCAGGCAGACAATATGCCTTATGAATGACTGCCAGCCGAATTGCATGTTCCTTGGTTTCACTACCGAACCATCTGCTCTTTGAATTTGTCTACACATAGACTTCTGTTCGAACCATTTCAAATAACGAACCCTTGTTGGGTTCAAACTGTAGCTTGGGGCAGTTCCTTAAACCAAATAGGGTAACTTTAGCGGGGCTCTCCCCATCCTCCTGTGTCAGAACTGGACAAATCACCAAGAAATGGGAGCCATGTTCCTTGATGTACCAGGTATCTTCCTTTCTCCTGGCAGGTGAATAGAGCAATGGGGATGAGAACAAAGGTTAAGCATGGCCTACTGGGAGTGGGGTATTAAAGTGAACCTGTTGCTGTGACCTACATGGAAAAAAATCAGGATTGGTGTGAGGGCACAGAGGTATTTATTTTCTTCTTTAGTAGCATAGGGGGACCTTTGAAAAAACCGTTCAGGTCTTAGGGATCCCCCACTATAATGAATATATCCACAGCTCACAGTACAATAGTGTGGTGGTCAGTGGGAAAAATGCTTCTTACGTTGCTGGCCATTATGAAGAATAGACCCTTATAGATAGCCAAAAAGATCATTGATGTCAATTAAACTGACCTGAAAGGTACAAACTGCTCAAGGAACTCATAGCAACCTCTGGAGGAACTCTAGGGTTCCATGAGACTATGGCCTATTTAGCTGTCCATATTAAAGATGGAAGTTTAAATCCCACTAGAACCAACTTTATCCTCATTCTGGAGTTTATAAAAATACCTACCATTATAGCGATGTTAAAAAGTTTGCACAAACGAGGATCCACAACGGCATTTACTGATTAAAGAAACGCAAAACACACACCTGTGAAGTGAATCCGATTTTCAATGCTAATTCTCCCTAATGTATTCATGACAATAGAGCCCTAAAGATGAAAGAGACTGAAAGGCAGAGTGAGAAGATGAGATGTAGATGTGGAATGTGAAGAAATTTATGAGAGGATGGGTTACCGGAAAGGTTTTGTGCTTTCTTCTCTGCTGCTATGGAGTACAATAACAATGACAAACACAGAGCGGTTATAAGGACAATCTGCAAGAAGAGGAACACCCCCCAGGACATTTTATTACATCCAAGGATACCAAGCAAATTTGCAAAACTATTATCTCTGAATTTATTTTCAGTGGGGTTTAAATTTGTCATTACAAAGCCAAGTGTACATGCTGCTTTGTTTACATCCAACCTGACTGCTACTACCCTTCAACTGCAGACAAGGACTGATAACACATAAGGTTTTTTAGAGGAAAACTGAGGGAATAAGTGGGCTGCCTCTGCTGGTTCATCTACAGTATTCTCCCCAGAAATTGTGGGTGGTGGCCCCTGTAACGTAACCCAAGTTTTCAGTAGCCATCCAAAAACAGCTGGGTGGTTACAAAAAAGTGCCAGGTGGTACACCCAGCTAAAAGGATCTGGGGAGAACACTGATCTTAAAACTCTTGGGACTCTCATTTTAATTCTGTATTTAAGACACTGAACAAGAGTTCGAACCCAATGCAATTCTATCTAAAAAAAAAACTCAATAAAAAAGGGAGTTTTAGCTATATACACACTTCAAAATATAACCATGGTCCACATTGAAAAATATGTTTGTGTTGCATGTACAAAGTACATGACTTTATTACAGATTATAGCAATTTATAGGGTTATTCCCCCTAAAATAGAACTGCATAGGGCTTTAATCCCTTGTGATTGGTGGCTACATTGTTACTTGCTATAAAAATTACATCCAGCGTAGACAGTTTTCCAACCTATTGTATAGGCTACAAGTGTACATTGAAGCAATGCATCAAAGGATCTGTCCATGTAGCATAAAATAACATAACATATGGGTTAATGGGAATGCCAACCAACATGCTTATATTTGCCACAGGGAATGTAGCTTAAGAAAGGGCAAGAAGGTGACATTGAAACCCAGCTTGCTCCTAAAGACCAGAAGTCACACAAAGCAGTGGACAAAGCTACACAGAAGAGGCTAATAATATAGTATATATATATATATATATATATAATGTTACTTACTCTTTCTTTTAAAAAACAAATACTTTTTATTGATTCTTCCTCGCTTAGGCATGGATGACGTAGCCCCTGCAGCCCACAACCTCCTGGGATATCAACATCACGCATCCCAGGAGGTTCCAGCACATTTAGGAATTGATCAGTAAGTGCAGTGCATTATTTGAAGGTTGCCTGTTATGATCAGGAAGAGGAAAGAGCATGCAGCAGCTGAGCTGTGGTTTGGAAGAGTACGACTCTTGGATTTGGGCATGTTTACTCTGTTGTTTACTCTGTACAAAGGAGCAACAAAGAGGAATTTAATTTAATTTTTAAAGAAAGGTGAAAGTTCTTCAAACTTTGCTGCATTCTCTGTGCAAAGCATATCTTATTTAATTTCTTGGAGGTCACCAATAAGCCAGTGGGTACCTAGGCATATAAAGCACATGTTTACAATAAATACCCTTTTGCAGCACAGTTTAAAATATAGTTATATATAAGATGTGTTAATATTCTTTCTGTCATCTGCTTGCGTGGGTCACTTTTTCCTCCTACATTGTTCTTAGCAAGAAAAGGAATGATAGCTGGCATAAGAGGGTTTTGGGGCTGCAGGTGAATAGGGAAAGGTATTGGAAGGAATAGAAGGAGGAATATAATGCCAGATTTAGTAACAAGGGGCAGGAAGAGAAAAGCAACGTTCATGGGCTCAGCAGGCTCTCAGCTGGCTCCATTCTAATCTCAGCATTGGGAGCAGCAGGTGAGGAGCACTGCAGGAACGGGGCCACACCGTGTGAATAAAGTGCAGCCTGATGACATGGAACAACATCATGCCCGTAACAGCAAAGACCACTCAGCTCCCACGCCAGAGATTGCTTAACCCTCTAATATCAGACATAAAACAACTATGTATAGACAGAAAATTATATAGCTCTATAGAAACTGTTGATACTTGATAAAAACAGCAAGGCAAAAATAAAATATAATAACAGCGTGTGTCACTCAATCATTGTGGTATGAAGACATACACTGTGCTGTTTAAAACAGGCCTGTCAAGAAATAATAAAAATTCCGACAATGTTACAAACTGAGCTTGCAATGTATTCTTACAGCCAAAGTGATGGCTGAGAGCCATCGGTATACAATCCCAGATGCTTTATCATAGGGCATGACGAATCTCAGCGCCTGATCTCACCAAACGCTCGGGTCATGTCCTTCCTTGGGAAGGAATTATTCTTTTAAAGTGTAACTACAGGGAGAATGTTTAATTTTGTTTTTGAGAGACCTGGGAAGGGCTACAACATCTGCTGTTTTATAGCCGTAAGATATTTATTCTCATTTCCCATTCTTCATAACAGGAGCCAGCCATTCTGTTCAGGTACTTTGGCAAGCCTGTAGCTGGTTTATAAGATAGGAGCTTGTGAAATAGAAAAATGCTGCCTGAAAACTTTATACTGTGACCTGATCACTAGGAAACTTTATACATTTGGGTATTGATTGCAGGCAAGCAAAACTGGATCCAAATATTAGAACCCAATCCATCTGATGTCTCTTCAGCTTCCATCCCAAGTCTCAACAAAAACTTCACACACAAAACAGAGATGAGCTACTGTTTTTTATATAAAATTTTATAGCAGCAGATAAATGTACACAAAACTAAAATCTTATCTAGCAGCTCATTTAAAGTAAGCTCATCACATATCTGAGCATTGCAAACTGAACCTACACTATGTGGACACCTAAGAGACCTAACCCTTACACCTGTATGAGTTTGTTGGACATCTCATTACAAAACCATTAACTACGTTTGCACATGGAAAATCTTTTTCCTTCTTATGGAGAGGATGTGTATCATGCGGCACAACAATACATGGCCTTTCCAAAGAAATGAATGGGATTTGTCCATGAATATGCTGGAGTCTTTGCCTGGCTGGGAGAGTTTCCACCAGCAGATGTGGTTCCACATGGTTTACAAAGTATAGATCTACTAGAATAATAGAAAACTGAGTTTAAGAGTTAGTAGAGGAGCATGACAGTAATTATTCATCAAAGCTGAAGTCGAGGCATTCATCAAACACAAGGTCAAATCACTTTTATATTTAATAATAAATGATTAAATGGGGTTAGTTAAAGTTAAGTACCAAGCACTTTATTACGTTGTGGATAACCACATGTTGATGAGAATATCTTTGAAGGAATTAAAAACGACTCCACATTCAAGCAGTGACCTCAGATTTTATCAATAACTGGTTCATCAACTCTGCTTTAGAATTTAACAAGAGTACACAGGACACAAGACCTTATTTTACACAACTTTGAAATGAGTTTTTTAGAGATTATTATATGAAATGAAGATAAAATGCTGTCCTGATTTTCGGGGGTACTATACCACCTCCCCAAAATCCACAGAAACATATCATTCTAAGATGGACATCCACAGCAATAAATTCAGCCATTTTACAAAAATAAAACATGACTTTATATTGCATCAACATAGTAACAATGATTAGAACATCGACATTAGATGACGGGTTCCATTGGATCTTCAGAACAACATGATAATTCAGGGACAACTGAAAAAAACTATTAGACAGCAGTGTATTGTAACATCAACAAACACTCCATGCCCTCAATCTGTTAGTCTGCGTTAAACTCCAGTCATTTAGTTTTTAGAAGTAATCTGCTTTTATATTCAACAGAATTCACAAGGTTTAGAAGTCTACGGGGAATCCATGTCACCTAATCAGAAGATCCCAATCACCATTCGGTGGACATATGTTGTGCCCTAAAAGATCTGTAAAAGAGACACTATTAGGTTTGAGAGTCATTTTATTATTTGGGAAAACATATCTTTTTGTGTTCTTTATACTGTTATTAAGCTCTTGGAGTTTGACTTTATATGTCTCAGTAGGCCAGTGTTTCTCAACCTTTTCAACAAAGGAAAACCCTTGAAATAACTTTCATGTTCCAAGGAACCCTGGCAATAATTACTATATCCATAGCTCACACAGTATATTAGTGTGGTAGTCAGTAGGCCACTGGGAAGAATGTCACCCTTACAGATAGCCAAAAGGAATATTGGTGTCAGTTAAACTGTCCTAGAGTCACAAAGTCTGTCCTAGAGTGATCGAGGAACCCCTAGCAAGCTTGGAAACAGTGGAGGCAGCTATTATTTTAAGTAGTTTTTATTTTATTTTAGTACTTTTAACAATAGTTCGGAAATGGCTTCTTCCAAGGTCTACATCTTCAGCCATGTTGATTGGCCCTGACAGAGTGATGTAACTCCCAAAGTTCATTCATCCCAGTACACAGAGAATACTGTCACGGTACATGGACTTGCATAAACCTTCCTGCACTGTACTAATAAACTGATTTAGTTCCACTAAGACATTTTTACTTCTGCATTTCTGTTAGAGAACAGGAGATAGAACTCATACCTAAAAACATGGCAATCACAACAGTAGTGGAATGCAGTTTACTGAAATTAAAATAAAAAATGGTTATCTTTTTTTCCAGAGATTGGACCTCAAATTCTGCTTATGGAATGACAAGACTAATGAGTAGCCAAAAAAAAAAAGCCTCTGTATTGGCTTATATTGCAATGTGTTCCTATTGAAGAGATTGATCCTTTTTGCTGTTCAGACCAGAATATAAAGCTTAGGGAGATTCAAAACTGTATGGTTACATCAGGAAATAGTGGTGAGGGAAGAAATACCAGCCTTATGGTCGTTTTCCTATTAATAACATTGGCAGGCTCATTTCCACGGGCATGGCTGGTATAATACTGGCCAGACGGCAAGCCTAACTCGGAAGGAAGAACACAAATCCATATTTAGGCTGAACTAAAAACTGCTGTAAATTTAGTAGGATTTTGGTGCAGCAAAATCTTTTCCTGCAGCTCAGGAGACAAAGTCTCTGTTGCTTATGTTAGGTGGAATTATCTTTTAAGAAGAAGGGTTAATGGCAGTTTATGTTACACACATTGCTGTGTTCCAAGCATTTATCGCTGAGCTGGCGTTTAATTAATTCTCCTCATTATAGCTCCGCGTTCCCGGTAATTAAATTCTCAGTTGCCAGGGCTTCATTTTTTTTTCTGGGGAAACACAACAGATATGATGTTATATGTCTTTTGTGGAGCTGCAAAAAAATGAATATTTAATATATTGCTCTCTCTGTAATGAGAAAAACTGAAATATTTCCCACGCTAAGTTGCATAAGGAAAAGGTACAATTCCTTTAGAGGACAGGAATATGAATTGTGAATACTGAGCAGGATATACCGACTGGCAAACTCATTTCCTCAACCCTCAGCGGAGCTGGGAGTAAATGAATCCAGTCCTGTCTGAGGCTAGGAGTCTGAGGAAAAGTACAGCTGACTGGTGCAACAACCCAGGCGGGAAAGGATAAAAGTACATCTAGATAAAAGTCAACTTCCAAGGGACTGAATAACAGGAAAATACGCTGGATGTTTTGGGTTTGAAAGACAAGTGAAATACTTATGCTGAAGTAATTCCATATATTGGGCTGGGCAGAGTTACCCACAGGAAAGGAAATTGTTGTGTTATTCGTAAACTGACCTAGGTCAGGTTGTTTGGTCACACTCGGTGTATTGGTTAGGATTGAGAATGTAATGCCTGTACTAGCTATAGTCAGAAAAACTTGTGGGACTATTACCTCTTTAAAAACATAAAATCACTGGTGCTTCTGACTTGGATTTCACCTCCTTCTGACCTCCATATGACAGCTTTCTAAGTAGCATCAAGCTACTTCTGCATTCCCGAAGACTTATATGAAAAAAATGAAATGACACAAACAAAATCTTTTGACCATGGGCCCACAAACCACTCTTACTGGCCTTACTGGCAAGATACCAACTGCACCTGGATTGAAAGCAGTCGGGTTGGGAATGGTGCCCAATGACAAATGAGCTTAAGACAGAGTTTAGGGGTTTCCTAGAGTGCATAATTCAATTTCAGAATGATGTGCATTTTACATTAAAGAACACACACATATTTTGTTCCCTAATGTTACTTCACCATCCCAAAAGACTTATATTTAAATTATTATGTCCCAGAAATAAACCCAGCCACCAGCTCTCAATGGGGAACACAGGCTGGGAACTGCCAGAAAGTAACCCCAGGAGTCTTCTGTGTAAGTGCAGTAGGGGTCCGGTAAACGTTGTTCGAACACACATCGAGGATCTTCAAACGTTTTGACTCTTTCATCATTGAATATCAAAGCCACGCTAAGCTATGAAACTATTAGTTTTATTTAGTTATAAATTTTCAATGCAGACTAAATAATACATAATTGCATCAGCTTTTTGCGCTAATTCGCCCCACATCAGCTGTCCTCAAAGCTTGTACCTTCAAAGAAATTAGATATTTTTAGTATAGTGTTGATGTTACCCTCCAGCAACTCATCTGAGGACCATCCACTTGATAACATTGCTGTGTGTTTCTGGGTAGTGAGTCCCTATGCACACAGAGACTTACTGTGCAAGAGGATAATGGAGGACAAAGAAGGCTCAACAAGGGAGGAGATCGTGGTTGTCTGGAATAAGTAAGTATACACCTGAGTGGAGGTCACTGTGGTTAGATTAGGTCAGCCTTTTTCAAACCTTTCAACATGAAGGAATTCTTAAATTACTTTCAGGGAACCCCTTCTATAATTGCTATATCCACAGCTCACAGTACATTAGTGTGGTAGTCAACAGGAAGAATGCCTATTACATTGCTGGCCATTAGGAAGAATGTTATTCTTACAAGTAGCCAAAAAGATCATATAGTCCCAGATGATATTAGTGGTAAAAACGCCAAAATGCTCAAAGCTGAAGGAATCCCTAGCAACCTCTGTAGGAGCCCTGGTTGAGAAATACTAGATTAGGTTAAAGTGCGAGGGAGGGTGGGCTGGTGGGATTTTGTATAAAAGTTTTCCCTTAAACTCTAAGAGACAATTTATAACGGGGCAATCTATTGGCTCATCATGAAAGTGCTGTTGAATAACGACGCCACCACTATTTTACTGAACAGGAGATCACTACTATTTACCTGTGGTTTTACTGTTACCACCACTTTATAGAGTGCCAATTGGCATTATCAACACTATACAGATTACTAAATAGTGGTAAACACAAAAAGCCACAATGGAAATCAGTAGTGTTCAATTCCAAAATAAACTATCCTGCCCTTTTCCTTAGCTTTAAAGGAGATTATCTTTTAGATGCATCCCCTGCCTCTTTGCAATCAAAATGTTCACCTGATGTTTGCACAATGGATGCACAATCCAGCAGGTAATCAGAAAATCATCTATAACAAGGAGTGAAGCAGAAGCAAGAGATGTTATTAGACCCCACAACTGTAAATAAATCGCAATACAGTTACCTTTACCCATCCTTATTTTAATACAAAGCAACTGCACCAAGATGCCTTTTAATATAACATTCATAGCTCATAAGATATTTCTTTTCATTTGCTTTATTTATAATTACTGGCAATCTCTAAACTCAATTTTACCAGATTATGCATGCAGTACGGCAGTGGAAACAGTAGAAAAATTACAAGAAAGATAAAACACCCAGAATACTTCTGTCACGGTCCATGTGATGTGGGCTACCTGGGCTTTAGGTCACACGAGGAAGCTCCGGAGCAGAATATTTTTGTTAATGTCAAGGAAAAGGTCCTTTTTCTACTCAAATATTATGACTGACATAGTAATATGACTGACTCAAATAATAATATGACTGGCACTGACATTTACTCTAATAACTCATGTGAAATGGGAATTTGAATGTAATTCCTGTCTAATACTGATGTTAGGAGAAAATGAAGTTGATCTATAGGAACCAGCTGGCAGGTTTAACAAGCAAGAAAACCCAAACCTAATTGATTATTTT
This sequence comes from Pyxicephalus adspersus, assembly GCF_032062135.1. Taxonomy (NCBI): domain Eukaryota; kingdom Metazoa; phylum Chordata; class Amphibia; order Anura; family Pyxicephalidae; genus Pyxicephalus; species Pyxicephalus adspersus. Next base: position 13,664,229 of record NC_092859.1, read on the forward strand.
ATCCATAGTGAATGATTTAAAATCTTTTATAGTAGGGTCTAAGAACTTGAAATACACAAAGGTGCACATTCCTAGTTCTCAATGGAATTTTGAAGAACACACATCAGTTAATACATTTTAAAAAAGAGACTCTGTTGCTGCCCCGCCTAGTCCTGTTTTCCAATCTATGAAAAAGGGATTCTCGGTGGGCTATTGTTACCCTTGACATCCTTGAGCTGTGATTTTAATTGATGTGTGTTCTTCAAAATTGTTATATTTTGTATTGGTCTTGTACGAAAATTATTTCATTGGAACAACATATTTGAATTTGTAATGTATGTATAAGTTTTTTTTTTTTTTTTTTTTTAAATCACAGATCTTCTTTTCCTGAAGCGGAATAAGCTCTGTGAAACGCGTTGAAAGCAGGAACACCATGAGTTGGGTTGTTCCATAAGGAGACCTGCATTGATGTATCAAGTTTTAAAGTAAATATAATAAAGTAAAATAAAGTATAGTAAGTATATTAAAGGAAAATAAATAAAGTTTAATTTTTTTTTAAGATTAATGTTTGGAGAAACTCTATCAGGCCTTTAAAGTCCCAATATACAGTCATTCACTTTTTGTTTTGTGGTTTAACTTTAAATGGATGTGGCCATGTGAATGTAAAACCTTTGGAGGTATCAAAAAGTTTTGTTATCTTCTTTATCCCACCCAGAGCCAGTGATATATTTACTTATCGAGAGTCAGCATCCTTTAAACGAGCAAGACGCTGACCCAAATTATGTAAATTCTGATACCTGTGCATTAACCTTAAAGTTCTGAGCTGTTTGTATATAGGCTGTCAACAGATATTAATTTTCCATGCTGCTACCTATCACCTTGTTATTTCTAGAAAGGTACAATGCACAGTTTGAGGCATCATTGGAAGAAGGGAGACTAGGGGAAAGCGTTCTCCTCCAAGAAGCAGACTGATGCCACTTTCCTTGGGCACCAGACTTAATGGCCCTTTTAGTGCTTGTGTCAATGGACAAGTGAAAAATGTTTTCAGATGCCTTCAGCCTGCATTCAAGTCTGAAAGGCTTTTGACCTGCATTTGATCTCCTTCTAAAGTGCATCAATCTGCTTTTGCATTTCCCTTGACCTTTGTAGAGTGAGAAGCAGCTGTGATGAAAACAGAAGCTCGTTGATACAGGACCTTAGGTTGACCTTGCGAGTCTGTCTACTCAATGCAGACCTTAAGGTCTGATATTCATCGATAAATGTTAAATCTTCTTACATTGTGGTTCTTTACCAAATGGGTTTAGGCCATTCACTTAGCAAAGTGAAATATCACTTATTAGTTCACCAGAATGTGGTGACTTACCTTATCACATGCAAGTATTCCCTTGCAGGGTGATCATCCACTTTGCTAAGTAAATATCCTAAATTCCTTTAGTAAATCAACCACAATGGATCTGAGGGTTGGAACATCTCCTTACGGTGTCCTAGACTGACAATTACGATGGAAAATAGCTCAGCAAATTTAGTGCTCTTATCTGATTAGTTTTATGAAACCATAAGGCATCCTAAATGTTTAAAATATGCATGTGAAACCTAGATTTGACCCTGAAACAGATATTCCCATTGAAGGATCCACCCTAACTATCGCGGGTTTCCCCTCACTTCTTCTCTTAGTAACAATAGTCATCAGGACAGGGGGTAAAAAAATTCCTTTACATATACCTTGTCACTCATTGGAACATAAAAAAATATTAGTTACTTTCAGGCTATTCCCACGCTGCTGGCAGTGAACTGTGTGTGAACTATGTCTTGCCATTTTTGTGTTTGATCCAAGCCACCAGATTCTTTTGAAGCTGTTATTAAAGTGAATACAACATTTATTCACAGTCTGTACTTGGACAGAGTGCGACGCAAGTTTGTCAGATATTCGCGGTTAATACCAACACAGCAAATTTGTCTGATGATCGATTCCAGCGCTCAGGGAAAAACTTGCCAAGGAACGTCACAGATATCCAGCACTTGTGTCAGGCGGATTACAAGCTGGTTGCTTTTTTATTTTATATCTAACAATTCTCTTATTTATCCAATAATATACTGCCCTTACCTGCAACCCTGTTGAGCCTAGCACAGGTACAAATTACAAAGGTTCGAGAGAAGTGCAGATGCATGCAAGACAATAGTTTTCCATTTAGCAAAGAAGTATTAGAAATGTTTGGAATGCATTTATATAATGCTTACATATTCTGCAGCAATACAGAATCTATAGTCTTATCGCTTACTGTGAGCAGCTCAAAAAATGTCTTTACCATTGACTAGGATAAATTTGGAGAGAAGCAAAAAAATAAAAAATACCTATATAATTTTAGGGTATAGGAGGAAACCTATTAAAAAACTAGGATAACATACAAACACAATGATGATTGTGTCCTTGCTGAGATTTAAACCAAAGACTGCAAGCTAAGAGAGTTACCATGCCACCCAGTATGTGCAGATGCTTCGAAAAGCAAGGAGGAAAAATACACAAAACTAGGCAATTTTACTGAAGTAGGTTAACACACTTGTGTCTCTAAGCAATTGTTACCATATCCTTCCTGCTATCTGGAAGGGTCTGCAATCATTATCACCCATGGGCAGCTTTAGATTTGTAATATAAATAAAAACTTGACTTAGGAACCTTTTAGTTTGATATACTATGAAGATTTGCATAAAAAAAACCTTGGGAGCATCCTTAAACTAAGTAGTAGCTTACTTGTTAAGGTGAACAACTGGATGGTCAAAAACATGGTTAGATTTGAAAAAAATCCTTCCCAAGGGGAAACATATTTAATGCAAATTGGTAAGGGTATGTCAAAGTGTTTCCAGTCTTCCAGTAAAGAAAGGACATAACAGTGGATGTGCTGGAAAGGTGTTAGCAACCCTTACGTTTAAAAGAAAAGAAAAAAAAAAGATAACAAATTCAGTTGATCCTCAAGTTTGAGGGTGGTGCTCCTCATATCAATGCAAATCTGCAACTTTACAAAGTTATGCTCCTCTAGTAGAGGTTCAGTGATCTCTCCAGCCCCTTTTAGCTGGGCGCACCACCCGGCATTTTTCAGTAACCCCCCAGCTGTTTTTGGGTGGTTACTAAGAAAATGGTTAACATACAAGAGCCACCACCGCCTGCAGCTTCTTCCTACCCAGGTTAAAAAAAATTCTGTGAGAATACTGAGATTTTAATGATAATGATAAGGCCATGGGCAGATCAGAAAAACATTCAGTAGTGGAAGGCATGGGAGTATACTTCCCATGCCTCTGTAACGAGGGTTAGTAAGAAACTGGGCTAAATTGGCCCTACAATCTTGGTGGACCACGGTAAGAGTCTCAAACTGTTTGACGCAGATAATGTGGAGTCCTAGGGATACCGAATTAAAACTTGTAACTCGATTTCAGGCTACAGACATCGTCAAAATCAAAAGAAACCAAGTAAACACTCTAGGAACCATAAGGAAATAGAACTGTTCCCTGTGTCTAGGATCAGACATTTTGCAACCCCATAGCATTGAAGCAAGTAAATGTTTAGGGTACTTTCAAAACCCCAAAGAATGGTAGCAGAAAAGTGTCATAAGGTTGATGTTGACCAGATCACTTTAGGCAAGCAACAAAAATGGACTAAGATACAGGTCACTCTTTGTACAGCCAAGCTGATAAAAAGGTGTCGGTCCTCCAAGAGTACCAGCTAAAGACCGAAGCATGCTGTTAGTAGGTAAGGTATCAGGGCTAACCTACAATTCTTTGTCTACCAACTGCATGTGGCAATAAAACCTGAAAGTATAGATTTCCTGTGTCCCTCAGTGGGCAAGAAAGAAAACATTTTTTATCTAGGAGCACAAATATTTTATCTGTCATTCCAGCTAATAACATTGTTCTCAGGTCTATGCAGTTACAATTCAGTGATGTGCCCTCTCTGAGGACTGCCGCTGCCCACAGAAAGTCAATATTCCCTTTGCCGTGGCTTGTAGCAGAAGAGCTCCACAGAGACACCTGTCAGAGTCACAATGCTGAGATTTCAGCAGATTACTAGTCACTGTTAGGTCAGCTTGTCCTGTGGTGCAGCTCTCTCTATAACCGTATCTGTGTAAACATGTCAAAACATCCTCATATTGTAAAGCAGCATTGTAAAAATCTGATAGGCAGGTAATTTATACCCCAATTAATCTTCATCCACAATGTGCGCTCTCCTGATCTTTCCCTCCCAGGCTGCAAACTGAATAACTGTCCCCTGCCAATAATCACTGGTGTGGATACAGAGGGAAGCATAAGGCACAGCCTGTCTCCTTTCCAGACTCATCATTAAACTGTCAGCATACTGAGCTTCACTGGGGAATATTCCAGCAGGCACCCAGACAAACTCATATAAACAACTGCCTACAGACACAGCAGTATTTAGGCTTTATAAAACAGTGAATTGTGGCATGTCTACTGCACGGATACATTTGAGAGGGTCTGAATTAGCCCCTGGCTTCATGCAGTTAACCATACTGTTCAATTGACATCTCATGTCTTTTGGTCCAAGAGGACAAACACCATCCTACTATTCTTGTTAGGAGTTTAGTTTATTGATCAGACTGGTTGGATCAGACATGTTCTGTTTTACTCTTGTTTTCTGTTCCCTGTATGCCATTTTGTAAACTCAATGGAAGAAAATTCAAACCTGTTCAGATTACCGCTCTCCCATGGTACTAGAAGTCTCGGAGTCTGGACAATCCTCCCCTATCCATACTACATGAGGATAGACTTGGACAGAGGGGTACTTAGACTAGATGAATTACTGCTATAGCATTAAGGTTGTAGATGGGGACCCTGGACATCTGCAGTAGCCAAAATTTTGTTAGTGCAAATAGGGGACTTTAAAATGTTTTTCTCAGTCCACCATGCATGTCGATACCCAACATTTGTTGCATTATTGGTATTTATATACATGTAAACCTCCTACATATGTGTGTGTACAGGGGGGAGAGATGTTTTTTAATAATTTATTTTTGGATATTTTAACTTTTTAACCTGTTCCACTTAACTTTACACACCAACTTAACTACCAAGGAGCAAACAAGCCCCACATAAGATAGCATTGGGCAGGTGACTCTTTATAAATACTTCAGGGTCTAATGGACCTATAATGTCTCCATTGCTCCAGCTGATCAATTCCAAGGTTTTCCAGATAGAATTTTAAGGGCTCCGAACCTAGAAGTGCTCAGAGATGAGTGTTTCTAGACTCACTGTCAGCAGAGGATATTGCATGTTCCCTTATAACCTCCCATAAGGTTCCATTTGTAAATTTGATCAGGCAGCTATAAAGCCACCAGGATCATTTTTACAGATCAGAGACTCCTGATGAAATTTAAATTTAATGAAATAAATGAACAGATGATACACCCATATAATGCAGATGCACCCACACAATCTAAAAGAAAACGTAATTTATTAGACCAGGCCACCTTCTTCCATTGCTCCAGGGTCCAGTTTTGATGCTCACATGCTCATTGTATGTTCTTTTGGTGGACAGGGGTCAGCATGGGATCTTTGACTGTTCTACAGCTATGCAGCCACAAACACAGCAAGTGGAGATGCACTGTGTATTCTGACATTTTTCTCTCTTGGCCAACATTATGTTTTTTTAGTATTTTGTACTACAGCAGCTTCTGTGAGATAGGATAAGAACTGCTAGCATTCACCTTCCCGCAGACATCTGTGATCTTTGAACACCCTTGAAGACCCTTTTGTATTATTGTTTTTTCTTTTCTTGACCACTTTCAGTAATTGCTAACCACTGCTTACTAGGAACACCCCACACGACCCACCAATTTAGAGATTCTCTGACCCATACAGGCATCAGAATCCTACAATCCAGCTTTATTTCTTTTTTTGCAGAGAATTCCAGTAAAATGTAAATCATAAAAGTAATTTAAATTTGGCTTTATATTCTTGATGGTGCATGAAGATGAAGACTGACCTATGAACTCCTGGTGATATTTTTCGGCCCCAGACTGTGAAAGATGTGCTCCGATGTATTAGCAGAACAAAGATGTAAAAATACTCTTCTGATCCCTTTTAAGATTTGGCTCTCTTCAGAGCGTTATCTGTGTGGGATCAAACAGTCAATGTGCCGCACAATATATCTGGAGAATTCTACATCCAATTTTGTATTTTCTGTCACATCCTGCTCCTTTCCAAATATAGCCAACCCCTGCCTACAATAGTGCCTTAGACAATTTTTCTAAAGTTATACTGATTTATTTTTATTCAGTAGCTAGGACAAAAGAAACTCAATGCAGAGCTGTTTTTGGACCCCCTCTGATTCTGATAATATTAGCCACATGAATCAGAAGGGAGTCCACAAGGGTCCTGTAGATGTAGACCCAATTACCAAAACCTCATGTGAGCTTTACTATGCTAATGTAATTTCTAAAATTATTTCCAAGAGAACCGTTCAGCATGAAAGGGGTATTACAGAGAGCAGTAAGATGAAAGTACTTTTTAACAATTCGGAAACTGAAGACCAATCAACCCTACACAGGAGAAAAAGACAGCTGGAAGTTGACTGGTTGCTATTGACAAGAAAAAAAAGAACCCAAGGAGGGCCAGAGAAATCCCAGAAGCCAGGTAGTCAATGCTCCTATATAAAAGAACATTCTAAGCCACGAGTGAAGGTTTGTTTCGCAGGGTGCCTCTGATTGTTATTCACGCGCTGCAAATGAGAACTGATGGAAGTATCTATCCACAGCATTTTTCTTTTCTTGAGGCTCTCCATCTGGAGATGTTCAAGCTGTGATATGATTTCAGAACAGAAGTAAATGGCACTAAAGTGTTGTGTATGTAGAGAGCGCAGAGAAGTTTGCTGTTGTGTCTGTCTGATTGTAACAGGCTCAGCTGAACAGTCATTATCCTCCTTTGCATTTGATGCCAGCATTGGCACAATCAATGTATCTCTTTGGTTGCAAACAATAAACTCTCCTGAGATCTGCGGGATTACTACATTACCATAATTGCTGCGCTAACCTTAGTTTGGGTATAATGTAAATGTGTAACATTCTCTGCTATAGGTATGCATATAGGTAAGGAACTTTGAGGCTTGGGGATTTACCCCCATCAAGTCAATCAGGCTGTTTGAACAGATGCCATTGAGCTCTGTATACCCTAATCATTTGCCTTGCTTTTTCCAATAGAACAAGCTTTCCCTTTTTATTATTTTTTATTATTTATTTTTATTTTTTTACCAGTTTTTGCTTGATGGTGCCGCTACTCTCTTTTTGTCCAATTCAGCAACATTCTTCCTTTTTTCATTAGTACCAAATTGCATCATATTAATGTACTAAAATTTAAAACAATAAATGTAATAAATTGCCACTAGCCAGTGACAGCTGTAATATTTTACTTTATTCTGCCTTTTTCTCACTTTAGTTTCACCTGGTGATTTTTGTCAGTAACACAGTTTTCAGAGTGACAATGCATCTCATGACAGAGCACCTCCCTTCTAATTATTCCTAAATCATGCGGGGTGCATGTTTTCTAGATCATTTAGGTGAACTTGGTAGGCCTGGTAACACATTATTAAGTACAAGTGCCCTTTTGTGCAATAAATAAACACAGAACCCCTCTCTAGCTCCCTTAATACCCTTAGCTGTGCCCCTTTTTCCAATAGGTTCATGCATAGCCCATGTGCAGTCCAATGCTGGGCTGCCTACACACCCATAGACCCATAAATAGAATGTACCCGTACTGTAGGAGCAGATGCACCCAAGTCTATGGAATGTTTTTGTTAAGACATAGGCAGCACAGTACTAGCATTTTGCAGTATGGGCGGTAGACTGTGTGGGAGGCTGTAACCATTATAAATATGGTCTGTTGGGTAGAAGAACTGCGGGGCTGGGTGTATAGAGAGGGCTATGAGAAAGTTATCGTTCACCTGTAACACAGAAACAGTGTAGCAGTGTTTAGAAGCTCACTGGATTATTTACACTTGTTAAACAGATTTAAAAATGCTATATGCTATACTGGTATATTTATCAGACCAAAATTGAGCAAATTATAATCATTTTTAGGGTGTTTATATAATTTAATACATTTTTTGATCAATTAAATTTAGAAGGACATTAAATCCAGCAAGTATCTATAGGAAACATCTGCTCCATTTTAATATGCTGACGTTCTTGTGGATTAGCCCCCTTTTATTTGTGCCTATTCCTATTTTTACCCTGCGCTATCCTCAGGTATATATCATATATATATATTTTGGCATTCATGTAAAAAGCTGATTAGTGGTTGCAGGCCAGGGGCACTGCACAGAATAATGTCACCCATATGAGCACAGAGCCTTGAGCTTGCTCTGGGGACAATCAGTAAAAGGAATAATAGGTGAATATAAAAGAGGTACAGAACAGTGATTATGGAGATTGGCAGTGTGTTCAGCTTTGTCATTTACTGGAGCAGATATTAAAATGCTTTATCACAGTCTTTGCTTTCTGCGAATAGAAATTGTGGGCACAAATTCTGCTCAATGTAAAAATGTGCATGGTCTTAGGAAACAGGTGCAATGAGCAGCACTGTGCATATGAAATGTTACATATGAAGGAACAGAAACCTAAATGCCTGAAAAAAGAAAGAATAAACCTCAATACTTCTATTTAGGCAGTTTTCCATCCTCAAGAGAATCAACAACGTTTATATTTGACAAGCGGGGGACATTTCTATGCTTAGCATTTAGTCAACCAGCTATGTGCTAAGTTGATAAAAGAAGATCCAAGACTGCTAAAAGTTCTTGGGATGATTAGCCTTTATGAAATGAAAAACGCTTATACCGTTGAGGACCCAATACCAGTCCCTATCTTGAACCACATAAAAGATGTTAGCCACTATACCGAATGTTGAAAAAACTTGAACCCTGAAACATTGCTACAGAGTTTAACTGTTAGATAAAGTAAAAAAACTTTACAATATGCCCTCACTGGGTCCTGTGGGTGCAGGCACTGTGGAGCAATTCATTCTCAGTGTTGCCTGGGGAAGCACTGAAGTTTTCCAGGTCCTTATGTTATTAGTTCCCCTGCTGCCTCCAACGAGATCCCCTGCTTCATATCAACATTGGAGACTAGAAAGGCTGTTAAATAACTGCCACGATGATGCTGGAAGCACCATCAATAGATGAAAATTACTGATGAAGAGAATGCAAGTGTACCTGAAATAGTACACTACAACTCACTTGATGTACTGTGAAATACTTTAAGCTTGTGTCAATAGGAAAATGCTGTGTGGTTCATTGGGCATTCTAAGTGCTTTTGAGATGACCATAAAATGCTACTGGAATTATAAAGAATACATAGAAAGGTGCAGCTGACCTGAAAACTCCTTCTGAGCTGCATCAACCTGCTTCAAGTTGTTCACAAAGGCTGAATCCATTAATTGTGAGGTTACACAGTCCTTCCGTGATATGCCACTGACCATTTTAGCATTACAGAAACTACAGTAACATAAGTAAGAAATGAGTGAGCTCCACATCTAACTAAGAAACAAAGTAGAATTACAGAATGTGTGAACAACCTAAGGTTACAAATGTGTGTTATTAATGTAAATGGAAAGGAAAGGGACACGAATAAAACAGATGTGATGATAAGGTACTAAAGTAATGAACAAAGGAGAAACATGAGAAAGGATAGAGACAAAGTAGGACGTGACAGAAAAATACATCAATGAACAGAATACAAGGAGTTCTGGATTGATGCTGAAAATCACCCCAGCTTCCCCAGTTTCCAGGAACCCCAACAGCAAACAGAGAGAGAAGCCAGCAGTATAGGAGAGCAGTGAGTCTATATACCAGGAGAGATTGCAGAGTGAAGTACAAGAGAGAGTGCAGACACAAAATGGAACATTAAAAGAACATGACCAACTCAAAAGATAGGGCGGAGAGTGGAGCAGGACAAAGGGTAGATATAGAATGAACGTGGAAAAGAGTGGACACGAACTAGAACATGACAGAGAGTAGAAAATGAACACTAAGTGGAGCATGTGGGTACAAAACTCAACATTACAGAGAACACAAACATCAAATCATGAGAAGAAACTGAAAGAAAGTTGAAGTGATCAAAGAGCATTTTGAACATGGAAACAAGTTAGAATAAAGAGTGGACAAATAATGGAACCAGGGAGAAGAAACAGAGTGGAACATGACAAAGAACAGGCACAGAGTGGAACGTGGCAGAAAGTGAATAGAAAGTGGAACATGATAGAGAGTGGAAACAAAGTGAACCATGACAGAGACTGGACAGCCAATGGAACATACCAAAGAACAGAATGGAACATTACAGAGAGCACACACAGAGAGGGACATGACAGTGAATGGACACATAAAAGAGTATAGAAACAGAGTAGAACACGATAAAGAGTGGACACAGTGGATCATGATGGCAAGTGGACAAAATGTTATTAACAAAGGAAATAGACACAGGGTGGGTGGCAAATAACAAAGAGTGGGCGTGAAGTGGAGGTAACACTGAAAGTGGAAGATGATGACAGTAGAATACAGAGAGAGATTGTAAGATGAAAGAAATAGTGATCAACATGAAAGAAAACAGAGAGGATAGAACAAGAGGAGAAGATGAAACATGAGAGAGCAAACACAAAGAAAGATATGAAATGGTGGATAGCATAGAATAAGGAAAGTGTTTGAGAACGCAAACGGAGGGGAACAAATGTGCTTACAGGCAATGAAACATGAGAGAGGGAAAGAAAAATTCCAATAGACAAAAAGAAACATAAAAACACTGGCAAAAAGATTGAATATCTCTTAGCAATGAAATCAGATTGGAGGACATGGATATGAGATTGCACACACTGACTGGAATACAGGACAGAAGGCAATGAGGGGGAGATGAGACAGGAGAGAACACTAGAAATCACAAAGGAATTAGAACACAAGAAAACTGATATAGGAGAAAAAAAGCAATCAATGAATCAGATACAGAAAGATGGGAAGTGACAAGGTGGTGGGGGGTTGAAAGATAAAGGAGGTGGATAAAAAGTAGTAAATAAAAAAAGATGACAAAAAGGGGATGAACTTGACAGTGAACGGATCATGACAAGTTGTAGACAGATGTGACAGGAAGACAAAGGAGACATACATTGAGAAAAAGAAAGAATCATGGATCAATGATTAAACATGAGAGAAACACGATTGGATAAAGGGAGACGGCAGACAGAAATTAGAACATGAGACAACCTTCACCTGAACGTATAGATCTGAAAGTTATGTAAAATATAAAGCATAGACGTGGGCACAGACTACAAGAGAACATATATCACTGCTGAGAAAAGCAGCCTTGTTCATAAGAATGGAGCAAAATTGATTTCAGTGTTGATGAAGAGAACATAGAACAGATTGAGAGAGACAAGCCATTCCCATTAGAGGAATCAGAACAATGTAAAGCAGGGGGGAAACACAAGAACAGAAGAAAAATGAAACACAGGCTTGCCACAGACAAGCAGGTCCAGCGCCAATGGCTTCAGGGTTTGAGAGATCCGCACTGCCAGATGTGCCTTGACTTTTAAGCAGAATTCCAAGAATGCCGGAAATCTTCGATTTGTTTGGGGCAGAGAGCTGAAATCATATATTTCACAACCTGACCACACAACCATAACATACAATGATTCTTCATGAGAACTAAGGAATTATACTTGCTGGATTTCAACCCCAGAAATATTTCTGGTAACAAGAAATTAAATTGCAGCTTGCATCAAAATGCAAGGTCCACTGATTGGATAAATCCCCACAAGCCATGTAAAAACACCTTAAAGCTTTGAGATTCACAATCCTAGCATTTCCATGATGTCACTAGAAAAACCTGTGACGTCACCCAAGTATGGAAAGTATATTTTTTAACTTTTCACCTATTGAGCTTTTTTGCCAGATAGAGGAGAGTTTCAAGGGTCATTTACTTGGATAAATTATCTGCTTTTATCCCAAAAAGTCCACATATACAGTACTGGCCTAGGTTGCTCCTAAGAAACACGGGGATCCAGTTGAAAGCTTATCGCTATCAGCAAGTCTGAGTATCTGCGTTCCTGTTCAGAAAGGGATTTTTGCTACTTTATGTGACTCAGCTTCACCTTGTGGTCTTTATTGGAAGCTTATGTGACAAGGGGGACAACTCTATACTAGGAGGTGCCTAACAAAGACCTTCGTGGCAGGGTCACCCAATATTTTGAATGTAAGGCGAAGAATTAAAAATGTTGAAAAAGACACATTAACTATCTTCCTTCTTTATACTACATTCCTAACAATCTCCATCCTCGTCCTTTCAAAAGAATAAATTTCAAGGTTAATCATTACAAAATTAAAGACTTAAAGAGTATGTAAGCCCAAAAGTTTGAATAGAGATGGATTAAAAATCATGTCAAGTATTTTTTTTTGCTGTCTGTGCCCTGCTAGGGAGGTTTCCCTTCAGTTCCTGTCCTAAAGACACAACAGGAAATTTTTATCACAGACGGCTGTCAGGTGACCCAAACAAAGGATCTTCCTTTATTCTCTTACTTAGATGACAACCTAAAATGTTTTGATTTCTACTTTCTCTTTTGGTGACTGGGCTCACATAGACAAATATAATACAGACATAGTACCTAATTTATTAAAGCTCTCTTTATTTATTAGCTTTTAATTAAAGATAATAAATAAGCAAATAAATAAGGCCCATAGCAGTGAAATTCATACCTAGCCCCAGGTAACTATTATTCTCCATTCTGAAGTTTCCACCAGTCTATACATAGTTACATAGTTACATAGTAGGTTAGGTTGAAAAAAGACATACCGTATTTTTCGGACCATTAGACGCTCCGGACTATAAGACGCCTGCATATTCCAGATGTGGTCTGACCAATGCTTTGTACAGGGGCAGGATTATGTCTCCATCTCTGCAGTCTATTCCTCTTTTAATACAAGAAAGTAATTTGCTAGCTTTAGATATTGCAGATTGGCATTGCATGCTGTTTTTAAGTCTATGATGCACCAGAAACCCCAGATCCTTTTCCATTTCTGACTCCCCCAAATGTGTTCCCCCTAGACAGTATGAAGCATGCATGTTGAAAAATTTTACATTTATCTATATTAAATGTCATTTGCTACTTGGCTGCCCAATCAAACAGTACATCCAGGTCTGCTTGTAGATTATAGACATCCTGTATGGACTTAATTCCATTACATAGTTTGGTATCATCTGCAAACATAGAAATGGTACTTTTAATCCCAAATTCTATATAATTTATAAAGATGTTAAACAGTAAAGGTCCCAACACTGAACCCTGGGGTACACCACTAATAACTTTGGACCATTCAGAGTATGAATCATTAATTACAACTCTCTGGATGGGATCTTTAAGCCAGTTCTCTATCCATTTAAAGATTTCATTTTCTAAACCTATCGACCCTAACTTGCATAAAAACTGTCTGTGGGGTACAGTATCAAATGCTTTAGCAAAGTTCAAGTACACTATACCAACTGCTATTCCACTGTCTACCTGTTTACATACTTCCTCATAAAAAAAGAGTAAATTTGTTTGACAGCTTCTGTCTTTCTTGAAGCCATGCTGACTATCACTTATAATATTACATTCTAGCAGAAACTCCTCCATGTGGTTCTTTATCAAACTCTCTAAGACCTTTTTCAACTATGGACATTAAACTAACGGGTCTGTAGTTACCTGGTAATGATTTTGCTCCCTTTTTGAAGTCAGGAACCACATTGGCCTTACGCCAATCCATTGGTACCTTGACAGTGAATCTCTAAAAATTAGAAATAATTGGCTTTGAAATAACTGAGCTAAGCTCTTTGAGGACATGTTGATGTAACCCATCAGTTCCTGGTGTTTCGTCAACCTTAATTTTTCCCAGCTGTTTCTCAATCATATCAATTCTGAGCCATTGTGACTCATTTAAAGCAGTGACATTGCTATTTATGAATTTGGACTTGAGCTCTGCTTTTTTCCTTTTTGTACACAGAGCTAAAAAAAAGGGTTTAGTAAATCTGCCTTGTCTTTATCCCCAGTTACCAACCTAGCGACATCCTTTAAGGGGCCTATATGCTCAGATCTGATCTTTTTGCTATTAATATATTACACAAATTTTGGGGGGTTTGCCTTAATTTCTTTGCAATCTGTCTTTCATTTTGACGTTTTGCACATTTTATCTCTTTTTTTACATCTTTTGTTATATTCTTTATAGGTTTCAAATGATGAAGGAGATCCTTTATTTTTATATTTTTGGAATGCCTTTCTCTTGTTCTTAATGGCTTTTTTAACATCAGCTGTAAGCCACATAAGTTTTAATTTCAGCCTCTTAAACTTATTACCCATTGGAACATATTTTTCAGTGTGCTTTTGTAGAACAGACTTGAAACATTCCCATTTCTGTTCTTTGTTCTTTGAGGACAATATCGTCTCCCAGTCCAAGTAACAGAGAGCCGCCCTTAATAATGGAAAATTTGCTCTTTTAAAATTAAATGTTTTTGTCTTTCTTGCTTTTGTTTCCTGTTTACAACTTACATTGAATAAAATCAAAATATGGTCACTGCTACCCAGATTCTCTTTTATATGCACATTTGTTATAAGCTCTGCATTGTTAGAAAGAACTAGGTCCAGCAGAGTATCATTTCTAGTTGGTATTGGTAAATACACAATAAATATTTTTTTTTGGCATCCCGAAAAACATACCAGGTAAGTTCAATTAATATTATGGAATAGCAAACTCTTTTTCTCTCTCCTAAATAATCTTCTGGTTCTCACAAATCCTATTTGATGGATTATCTCCAATTGATAGATCTTATCAAATCACCTAAATCAATTTCCTCACTTACCGGGGAACATCTGATTGCCTCACAGGATTTGGAAGGATCTGTTGGAGCAAATTGTACCATGCTCTAAAAGGGCTTTTTGCCTTCCTCTTGATCTATATGGTTATATGTTAAATATAGTTTCATCTGGATATGCTAGTTTGTAGAATGATTATTTCCTTAGTGATTGAACTTGACCAACTTTTTTTCAAGCTTTCAGAATGCTAACCATAAACTCTTTCTTCATATCCACCATTTATAAACTACTTCTGCAAGAAGCCATCCCAAATTGTCATCCTTTTAAGTATAAATAGAAAAATTCTATTGCATTCTTGATGTAGGAATAACGGCATTATTGTGAACACACAGGCTGTGCCTCTCCAGCAAATTTCAAAAACATAATTATAAAATGATTCAATGATGGTGTGCCTCATTGTGCCTAATCATTTTCAGTCCACAATTTAAGATGATTGTTGGAGATTAAAACAAGACAGCAAGTCAGGATCATATCAAATAAATGAGTTCTTATGAGCTCACTTGAAATCTATACATCTTCTTATCTTTAATTTGTTTAATACTTGTGGAGGACTTGGGGGTGACTTGTCCCCTTCTCCACCCATTTTTCCTTTTCTATTTTCTCCTTGTTTTTAATAGCAGCATTAGATCTCATGTAGTTTCTTTCTTCACCTTCTCATTTTTTTTCAGTAATAAACATCTTGGATGTTAATCAATAACATCTTTATAAAATCACCTTCCTTCTGTTGATAGCAATATTTCATTATATTATAGTCTTTGGTCTATCCACCACACAATGAAGGACCACATATCGTAAAATTTCCAGTATTACTTTACTGTAATTTATTTATAAATGCATTATTTAGATTTACAGACTTTCCATCTGTAGCATAACCATGGTTCTTACGTACGTACTACTTGATTTGTCACATTATGATACGGACACCTTTTCTGCTACACATTCTTTGTTTCTTATTTGGACAAAATTATGCATAAAGCAAATCCGATTGCTAAGGGATAGATGACATCC
Organism: Pyxicephalus adspersus; assembly: GCF_032062135.1. Taxonomy (NCBI): domain Eukaryota; kingdom Metazoa; phylum Chordata; class Amphibia; order Anura; family Pyxicephalidae; genus Pyxicephalus; species Pyxicephalus adspersus. The sequence goes on from NC_092859.1 coordinate 13,680,099, forward strand.
TCTCCCACATGTTAATTCCAGAGCCATGACTTTACTAGCATAGCAGAGAAGCTGAAAATACTCAGTTTCACTTGCCCACCGACTAGTATGGGGCTGGGTATGAAAATTTTTTTCTGAAGCTTCTTACACATGAATATTACTTCACAACACTTCATAGTTAGTAGAATCCTCAGGAAAAAATATTAAGAGATGCTAAAACTATAAAAGAGTTCAATGAACAGAGTGATATATCACAAATTTTCCAGCATACACTATAACAAGTCCACCTCTAACCTACCTAGTGTTCCAATTAATCTCCAGCACATGAATGCATAGTATATATTTGGTTTGCATATTATCTGTCTGCATAAAACAAGCCGCGGGGATGGATTTCAAACAGAGCAGAGAAGTGTAAAGCTCTAGAAGGCTGTAGGCTTTATCTGTGACAAATAGTGTGCTGCCGGACCCTGGCTGATTAAACGCCTTTTTGTTCAGAGGCTGGAAATAAAAGGCAGCTAATACCAAACTCCTGCTAGGGGTGCCAGCTGATAATCCATGCACTGACCATGATGGTGTGCTGATTGTATCATCCTGAAGTCTTAAGCTAGGTACACACTTGCAATAATTATCGTTAGAAATCGAACGGCTAATGATTATGCACAATTATTTTGAACGATCGCACAATTCTGTACATGCTGTAACAATACGATCGTTCAAATATAATCCACCAATATTGTACACACGCTAGATATGATAGTTTGAACGATGCAGGAAGTGACATGTACAGGAGATAGTGTACTGCAGAAACATCCATGATCACTGAACAACCCTACACACAATAGATAGTGAGCGATCGCCGCTCAATCAGATCCGCCGGGACAGTCCTTCATTTCCAGCGGCAATCCTCGTTCATCGGCATTGTTGGCCGATCGGTCATTAGTCGTTCATTTCCAACGATAATTATTGCAAGTGTGTATGCAGCTAAAGGAGCAGCCTGATATGGTGTGTACATATCACAGGACCTGACACAGTGGTTATGCAGAAAGAATTGAAACATTTTTTAATGGGTTATACTGAAAAAAGAAAAAGCGAAGCAATTTAAGGCCAACTCCAGTCATAACTAAAACATATTTATTAAAATGTCATGTTTCTAAATGCTTTCTGCAGTAGTGATTCGAGTTTTTAAAGCAAAAATATTAGCAGGGTAACCAGGTTATTAGCATTTTCAGTAAGTCAGCAATGGAAAAATAGAATGTGTATTTTCAATATCGATGCCATTAGAGCAACACAAATCTAAAGGCGTTCTTTTCCCGATAATACCTTTACGCTCCATTTACAATTTGCCACTTTGGCGCATTGCATTAAAGTGTGTTATGTCCTGCAGTACTATGGAACTTCCAAAGCAAATGGGAGATGCTGCTTTTCTGCTGGCCTCCTGCTTCTCTAACAGATACAGACGAAAAATAAAAAATTAAACCGTTACATTGGCCGTGGTCTTTGACACTTCAAAGTGACATGGGTGACATCATTGTGCTTTCTGGAAGTAGCTGGGAAGTTAAAATCCCCAAAAATGTAAACCAGCCCATTGCAAGAGTACACTGTCATGGGGTTTTAGGTTTCCAGCTCTTCTGGGAAGAACAGTGACTTCATTCGTGTCATCTAGAGACCGGGGCCAAGGCAATTCTTTAAAATCTATGGTTAGAAATTGCTTATTCAATTTGTGTTGGAGGAACAGGGGGCTGGCAGAAAAGTGAACCTTCTGTCTGCTTTAAGGCATTCCTTTCAAAAGAATAGACTGCCAATGCAATACACTCCATAATGCACAGTAGTGTCATGCCGTGTTATGGTACACTGGAGAACATGGGTGTCCAAGATGCGTTGGGTTAGTGCGCTAGAAGACAGTATAATACAACAGTAATTTTACATGTTTTTTTAGTAAAAGTCTCCTATTAGTAGAGATGTAAGCCTGCTTGACACAAAATCAACTTGGAAGCAGCACAAAAGGACCTGGCAGGATATAGAAAACAGTGTGATTTGCTAGTGCAGGGATCAAGAACTGTTTGTCTAAGTGTTAGCAGGATCCTTTTTCTCTGTGAAGCAAAGCCAAACCATTAACCCTGCTTCTGTCTGGAGGAACATAGCGTGTGTCAATACACACATTTAATTTATAATCCCAGCTTCCAATCTTCTATCCATTTCATTAAAGAGTCTCATCTACCCTCAGATGCCTCTAATTGATCGATTCCTGTGTTACTGCAGCCTTCACGCTTTTTCATTTTAACCTACAACTGTACTGAAGAAATAAAATATGTAACTAAAGCTGTGTACAGACGTTAAGGTGCAAACCTGGCATCTGTAAAGCTGTCCTCCCATATTGTTTAATGATCTGCTATGCTGGAGCATTAGATGACCAACAATGGACATACACTGGGGCACCTCTGGCACGAAATCTTTAGGTTTTCCCACGAGAGATCCATGATGGAAACCTGATGTTATTTTTTTTCTAACAATGAATGAAATAATAAAAGTTTGAACTTTCGGTTTTTAATGCTGTCTTAGCCCCCGTTGGGGAGATTTCCCTTCACTTTCTGACACAATAGAGATGGCAATCCCTCCAAATGTGCCAGCTGGAATATCCCTTCTCAGTGTTCAACCAAAAACAGACGGGTGGTTACTGAAAAGTGCCGGGTGGGGGACCTGGCTAGAAGGGGCTGGAGAGAATACTGTTTATGCTATTAGGACAAATGCAGAAATAAACCTTTCTACACACCCAAGGACTAGGAGCAGTGTTTTCCCCCAACCCCTTTTAGCCGGGCGCACCACCCGGCACTTTTCAATAACCACCCTGCAGTTTTTGAGTGGTTACTGAAGAGTTGGGTAACAATACAGGGGCTGCCACCCACCTATAAATTCTTCCTACACGGCTTAAAAAAATATCTGGGTTGAACACTGTGGAGGTTCCAAACTTGCAAGCTTTACCTAAAACAAAAGTGTGATTGGTGTTCTACTTTAAGCCAAAGTTGAGTCAGCAGATGGATGAAATATAGGAATTAGCAAAGTGAACAATCACTCATCAAGAGATAATTCACTTACAGTTTGATAGACACAAAATGTAAAATGGAAATTTACTGTCAAAAGCATGCCAAACACATGCAAGGAAATATAAATAAAAATATTTATGCTTGCACATAATTGGTTGAAGTCAGCAGAGCTTTGTCTCTATAGAGTAAGAATTCACTGTGTTAAGTGAACAGCCTAAACTAGTAACTGCAGTCATCATTCTCAAGATATAAAAAAATTAGATTAATCAGTTGTATACCAGCCCCAATCTACGTAAATACTACACAGCACTGCTTTTCTCTAGCTTTGGGGTATGAACATTCTCGGTCACCCTATAAAAGCACCCTCCTATACTAACTTTTATAAACCTATTTATATAAAAATGTGTGAAAGAACGTATTCTTAGACAACTGCTCACGTATTTTGCTGTAATTATTCAGGTCTATATATAGCTTATATATGCATGTAACGTAAGTATATATCAGGTTTAGCTAATCAAGGTAAATCAGTACTTTTCTATTCGGTGAAATATGTGAATTGCAGTTTGTGGAGGTAGATTTGCCACCTATGAATCTACCCATACACAGAATATATAATTATCCCATGAACCCTAGGATTACAGATGACGTATTACATTATATTATGGATTGCACGATTCTGCTTTACTTTACATTTTATTTACTTCATTTTAATTCCTTGCCACAAAAAAATATTCTAGAACCCAGAATAATTCACTCTGCTATTTTGGGGGAAGAACCTAGTACAGTCAAGTCACCCCTATGGGCCTGATTTATTAAAGCTCTCCAAGGCTGGAGAGGATACACTTTCATCAGTGGAGCTGGGTGATCCAGCAAACCTGGAATGAATCTGGTCTAGGATTCAAAACATTTGCTAGCAAATAGCAAATGGGTTTAAAGAAATCAATTCCAGGCTTCACTGATGAAAGTGAATCCTCTCCAGTCTTTGAGAGGTTTAATAAATCAGTCCCAATGTATGAAGGCCAAAGGTTAGAACACGATTTGAACCCTGGATTTCAACTTACCCCCAAGCCGACATACTATAGCACTGAAAAAGGAACCAGTGGAATTGTATGCTACGTACCATTCTATGTATAAAGCAAAAGAGTGTGCATCTTACTAACGGTTTTGCAACATTTTATTAAGAGACGTTTATTTGTGAAGCTATTCTCATCAATGTTCATAATTATGTGCAGAGAAAACAAGAGGAAGAGTCTAATTAGCGGGCATCGTTGCAGCAAAACAAATCCATTTAACTACACAGTGCAGAAGGCGATGACTGCATTCGTTCTCAACTACACAGCTGCAATGCATTACAGGAAGCCCACCCTTCCGTGGCTGGATACAGATACTCCCCGGAGAATGGATAAGTACTGGCTGTCTTTACAGACTGATAACCTCTAGCTGTTTTTCAAGGTTAAATATCTTTAAGACTCCTTACTTGAAGTAGTGTCATAGACAGCTGTACAGGTTCCTGCGAGCCAAGTTCTCTGTGTATGACTTTTACTGAACAATTTATTGACTAACAAATGGGAAAATTGTCTACAAACAAATACTGAACTGAGAAGCTAGAGCTAGGAAAGAGATATTGATTCTCCAGTTACAGAAGGAAGATTTCCATTTAAACAGAGAGAGGAAGACCGGCAGGTGGATAACAGGATAGCTGACAGACATGCAATGGAAATTTAAACAAATATGGATCTCACTGTACAGTAATTGTGTTTCCTATTAGTAAAGGATGAAATAAATAAATGATTTACGCGCTTGCTGTAAACAAACCCCATAGAACACAAATTATTGAAAATATCCAAAATGGCTTTCTGCTCCCAAATAAAGCCTGCTAGTAGTAGTTCCAACGCATTGTGGAATATGCAATAAAACATATTACATCTCACCATCGGATATTGGATAATGTAGTAAAAAACTACAAAGACTGGTCATTTGGTCTGATTTAAACATAAGTGTGTCTGATCTTTAATTGTATATATATATATTATGAACATGCTAAATCTGGATTGTTAGAGCTTCAACTTTAGGAGTATATAGGAGACATGAGAAGTCATACCATTGCATGCAAACACTGATACCAACATCAGATAATAATTTCCATGGTTCCATGTGGTATGTCTGCAACAGGAATGTCCATAGTCCAAATGGGGATTTGGACATTACTGAAAACCTAGGAGCATTTCTATCCCTCACCCAACAAAAATGAAAATGAGAAGATGATTTAGTTTTTTTTCTTTATCAGTCTGGGCCATCAACTTGTTTCTGGAAGACTTACCAAAGGAATGTGACCTACATGAACCACCATGACACCTTTGCGTGTTTCCAAAATTCCTATAAAATGTTTTCACAAATATGCCAGCGTTAAAACTACAATGTTTCAGGCCCTCATTGGGTTCCTTCATTAAGCCATCTATGCTCAACAGTTGGTCAAAACAAAATGGGGCAAACCCCATCCTTTTTCTAGATTTCTCCTTTCTATGAAGTATTACAGCAGTCTGTACCCCTTCATTCCCAGGTTTATTCTACCTGCCATTTCCATATCACTTTACTTGTAAATGTTCAATGTGCTTACTTTTTTGTTCCAGCCCCAACACAGCTCTTCCTTATAAACGCTTTTTTCAGTTAATTACACCTCTGAACTCAATGAGATTTAAACGCCCCCCTGCTAAATATTGAGCATAGATGGCTTGATGAAGGAATCCAAGGAAAGTCTGAAGCATTGTAGTTCAATAAGAGTCATTGTACAAGCCTTTGGTAGGCAATAACATTAGCTGGTTACTGAAACCCAGGCAGTGTTTTCTGGTTCTGTTCTGTATGGTATACAACTTGGATATGCTGACTGATACCACAACAAGGTAAATACAAAAAGAAGGCCAGTTAGCATTTTTGGGCTGTGGAACAGAATCTGAAAAGCAAAAAGTGGCACAAGTGGACTATAGTGGGAACCATTGTGATGCCCTATGTACAGGAATCAATACCTTAAGAGTGAAAATGCTAAAGGTCCTGTTGTCAAATACTGGTATCAACAACAGAGAATTGGTTATAACAGGAAACCCCCTTTATTATTAAGCCCATGTTGAATTCTGGCTGCTTATGAAACTCCACCACTTACTGCCTTGTCCTCCTTTAGCCCTCAGTCAATGGTCCTAATTTAATAAAGCAAACCTGGAATGGATTTTTAAAAAGCCATTTGCTATTTGTTAGCAAATGTTTTGAATCCTGGACCAGATCCATTCCATGTTTGCTGGATCACCCAGCTTCACTAATGAAAGTGTATCCTCTCCTTGGATAGCTTTAATAATTCAGGCCAATGTCTCCAACCATCACTGTAAACATTGAATTGCTCTTTAATTTATTCCGTCTGTCTCTGAACTTTTCTAAATAATTACATTTCTTTTTCAATCTTCTGATGACTAAGCTGCTTAATTTCTATTCCCTTTTTTTTTTTATATTACACTGTTCTGTTTGTGTTAATCTTAACACAGGAAATACCCTCAATATTTAAGAGCTTCCTGTTATTTTTACACGCATACATTATCTGTATGTGACATCACAGGCATATGTCGTCTCTTAAAATATATTTGACATTAGTGCAGTGAAAGCACATTATCCTTATCCAATAAATATTCTATTTATTAAATTAAATTGCATTGAAAAAATGGCTTTCTATACCTTTTCTCATTTATTTTCCATGGTCACATGACCACATAGACTTTTCTCCAGCTGCCTTTATAAGTGGAGGGGTGGGGGGTATATCTCCATTATCACATCATCAGGGAAATGTGTTTTCCATTTGCTGTGAGCCATTGCCAACAAGGAAGGCTAGAAACTTACCATGGGAGATACAAGCCCCCTGTACATTGGCATCAAATCCTGTATCTCTATAGCATCCCAGGAACCCAAACTGACCACCAGTACATCTGCTTTTATCGTTTGGTGTGGTCAGAATCCAAAAGTAAACAAATAAGGCAAGCTATACCTAATATTAATAAACCCTATTCATACAGCACCAACATATTACGCAGTGCTGTGCATTAAATTGGCATTTCAAATGAGACACAGATGAAAACACAGGGGGAGAGGGCTCGTCCCATAGCTTACAATACATTGTACATATACATACATTTTTTGGGGGTTACAAGAACTTTAAAGTCTATACACAGCCTAAGCTTTGGTAAAAAAAAAATGGAAGTGGCTAAACCCTTACTACAGTCGGAGGCTCTATTGGAAAAAACGCAAAAAGGTTGTCTTACAGGATAAAACGTCAGTGGAAACCATTCTAACAGCAATATAAACAGAAGTTTTTCTTTTTTAAAAAACAAATAGAGAAATGCTAGAACATATCTGTCAGATATGTATTGCCATCTGTTTCTTTGTCGCTGATTTCCCATGACTGTCTATCTGGTTCTAGAAGAAAAAAATAAATCTCTCTAACAGAATGAATAACTGTAAAACCTTACAAGAGTTCTAACCTTTCCCCAGTCTATCCAAATACCAAAATATGAAAGTTTTGTATATGGATATATTAAAGCCTTGTGACAAATATTAGACATCCTTGAAAAACACGCATTGGTCTAATGTAATGGTCTACCAATGACTGTATCCCATGAGACCTAACAGAGCTTATTAAGTCAGATGTCCATAAATCATGTGTTTAATGGTCAATTAGACTATACCAGACCTAAATGAATAAAATAAGGTTAAGGCCAATCCAAATTACAATTTATCAACTGACTGGAAAGAACTGGATGGTTATTTGCTGAGATGGTAGGTTAGCAAAAGAAAACTCCCAGAAGCCATGGGCATGAAGGAAAAATCTGAAGACAAATGCCCCTAAAAAGGAATGGAAAAAATGACTTTTATTGAAGGTCAATGCATAGACATGTTCAGTTTCCTGTGTTTTCCATGTTTTTAATAATATATACATTTGAAATAGAGTAATGGAAAGCAATGGGACTTTAATGGCAGTTGATATAAAAAAACATTGTATTTTTTTAACATGCATGCATCTTCCCATATGCCAAGATTCAGGAAGAGTTTTAGATAAGATTGTGACATAAATAGGCTGAAAACATTGTACACATTACATATGTTGAGATCATCTGACGCGTTTCGCAGACTATGTCTGCTTACTCAGGGATGTAATTGGTACAGATAGTAACTGTATCAGCACAAAGGGTTATCAAAACTGCAGGTACACTTTGTCACTTGGTATGGAGGCAGGCAGAAAGCGGGGTTAAAACCACAACATACAGAGAGAAGGCGGTATCCCATATGTATATTTCACAATACTATTAAATCTCAAATGTTAGTCCTTAATCCCTCACGCAGTTTAAGTAGGGCATTGTCTTCAAACATAGGTTTAATCACTGTATCCAGGAGACAATATTGGGTATAGTTGCTCCGTCCTTTTGCGAACAGGGAGACCACCATCCTCTGTGAAGCACCTAGGAACGTCACAATGTTATCTAAAACTCTTCCTGAATCTTGGCATATTGGAAGATGCATGTTTTTAAAATGGTTTTTAGAATGAAGTAAATAAAATGTCATGTTTTATATCAACTGCCGTTAAAGTCCCATATTTTGCTTTTTGTGAATCTAACTTTATAACACAGATGGTGGCAGTGTTATAGTTGTTAGGAAATCGGACAACAGAAATAATAAGATACATTTGAAATAGATGACAGGAGGGAGGAGAAACTGTGGCTCTACTAGGAAATTAACTTTTCTTGGCGCAATCAAATTCCTCACCATGTTCATAGGCACATCGGAAGTGAATAAAAATTGTTTATATAAAGAAAACATTGATGAATGTAAGCATTTGAAACATTTGATTGCTGTGCTTTAAACTGTTGGTGACAGGGTCTCCTTAGGCATATATGTACAAGAGGGCAGCCATATTTGTTCATTACATAGTTGGACTCCCTGCTTTGCAGTGTAGCGTTACTATTGTACTTTATACAAAAGTCTACACGCTTGTTCACTATCTCTAAATAAAACATTCCTTGCGTGAATAATATCTTGTGTCAACTGTTGCTAAAGCAACTCTGTCGTCAGAAACTTTCTTTTCTAAATGCCTATACTAGAGAAGTCTGTTGATACTTACCTTTGCAGCTGCATTGCTGAAGAATTACGGAATAATTGCATACCAGGTCCCCTGATATGCGCAGTTGTTTTTCCCCACTGTGTCTTGCAGTGCTATAGAGGTCAGTGGCAGGGGATGCAGAAATCTGATACACCTGGAAGGCTGTAACTTTTCAGCAAGAAATACCTTAAGACTTATATATGACAGTCCTCCCTTTTAATGGAGGTTCCTAATGATTGAAGTGTGGGGGAGGATGTATCTAATACAAAGGCCCTCTAGTGACTAATCTATACATCATGCGGACTTTTATTACATAGAAAACTGCTCAAAATATCTTTTCACCTGGAATTCTCAATACCTTCTTATTAAAAATGTGTGCAGCTTCAAAGATCAGCCTGATTGGTTTTGAATTCAACACAAATTCAATCAGGCGGCAGATGCAGCTAGATGGAGACCACATCTGTCTGCGTAGATAGTCATTATCAGTCAGCTTATTTTATGCCTCTACTGAACCATATACATGTGATCAGTGAATTTATTTGGTTATCCCATCCTGATGGAAGCCCTTGTAGTAGTAACATAGTCAGCCTTAAATGTTTAGGTACCTGACATCTGCGGACACTGTCAAACCAAAGTAGACTTCGACAGAAGGTCTCCAGAAGAAGGTCTAATGACTATATCAGGACTGTTCATCAAACAGGTTATGCCCTAAGATAAGAGAGACTCTGCAGGTTTTGGCCCCAGGTATGTCCCCAATTGTTTAATGTTGCATCCATACAATCCACCTACACTGTTGTGACAACGCTATACTAGTTGACGCTCAGGAAGTCTTCCTAAAGCTCTAAAGACTCTATTTATGAAATAATCAGACATTCCCTCAAACATTCATTTGTGGGAATCTTCCAGGTCCATGTAGCCCAACTGCAGTAATTAATTCCCACCAGGGAATGTCAGATTTCCTGTTTTATAAATAGAGCCCTAGGTGTACCTCCATACATTGTTTATATACATATCCCACTCTGATGTCTGAGAGAATCTGTGTACAATAGGTGCATAACAACTCAAAAAGGGCCCTAAAACCCTTTAATAACCCCCAACTTCCGAAAGTACAACTACACCCAAAACATTTTATTGAATAGGTAGGTCAGTGTTCAATCCCCTTCCATCAGGACTCCCACAAATAATATCTTCTGTAAAAACTGCCACTACTGTGAGTATTGCTAGCGAAATCTTGGAAAAATATTCACAATATCAAAAAAATCCTCCAAAACTACAATGCAGCTTTAACCTAATACATGAAGCTCACTTCCCTCAAATTAGTCCAAAATACAGCCCCTTCAAACATACATGAGTAAACATACATAGGTGTAGTCTCTGCAGGTACAAGGTTTATCACACCAAACAATTAATCCACTTTAGGCAGAATTGCTCATAGACCCAATAATGTCCCTCGACTGTCTAATGATGGCAGCCAACACTATAGTACACATATTGTTCCGCAAGGTTGTACATAAAATGCCAAGACCTGCCATGTACTATCAGAGCCGCAGATGTACAATCAATGACACTGGTTCACACTTTGGTAAAAACCAGTAATTTCTGCCATTAACCAGTGTTTCACTAGAACAGTGGTCTCGAACCTTTTGCACGCCGCGGACCACAAAATGCTCATGCGAGGGAAGCCGTGTGTCACTCAAAGGGGAAGAAACTGCTCCCAGAGTGACGTCATGATGCCAGAACGCGCCCACTCTAAACCTGTGATGGGGGAGTGTGCGGGTTGTGTCCAGAGCCACAACCCGCCCACCTCCCTGAGCCTGCGATATCTCCGGGAGACATGGTCCGTGGCTCTGGCCGGTGCGCCTTCCAAGCAGGGTCCTTCTCCTGACCACACTGGAAGGGGAACTGACCAGAGCCATGACCCACTTGTCACGCAGACCCGGGGTTTGGAGACCCCTGCTCTAGAGCTTGCTAAGGGTTCCTTGAGCTGTTGCTGATTGACCTTTTGTCAGACGGTGCCTGCCTAGCTTCACAGAAGCAGAGAGCAGGTGGAATTATAAACCACCACTTGGTTTATTCAACGAATACCAATGTAAGTAACATTCTTCTCACTAACCCCCAATTAATAATTTTTACAGGGTATCCCGAAGACCTGAAATTATTTCAAGGATTCCCTTGGAGTAAAAAGGTTGGAAGACACTGAATTGGATTGGTAAAAGAAAAGTGCTAGGCATGATGCAGCCTTTCTCAATCTTTTTAACATGGGGGAATCCCTTCAATTGACTTTCAGGTCCTCGGGGAACCCCTGCTATAATTACTATATCCACATCTCACACTTTATTAGTATGGTGGTCAGTGGAAGGAATTTCTTTTACATTGTTGGCCAGTGGGAAGAATGCCACTCTTACAGACAGCCAAAAAGATCATTGGTGTCACCTAAACTAAATTGAGGGACACAAACTGTTCATTGGTCAAAGAAGCCCTATCAACCTCTTGAGGAACCCTGGTTGAGAAACACTTGATGGATGTGCTTTCAGGATTGGATATAATTTTGAACAGCTGTAGAGTTAGAGAAATTAAATGAATAAAAACATGAAAATATCCCACCACTGTGACTAATAAAAATTATGAATACCCCATTACCAACAAAAGCATTTAAAGCTTAATGAAATGGGTAAAAACAATTACAGCCTATTGATCAGGCCAGCTGCACAGCACTGTTCTTTTGGAACACAGCATGCTGCACAGAGTTGCAAACAGTGTAAAGACTGTTTATATAATAAAACCTGTGTTTGTATACTAAGCTAACAACATTGTATGCTTTGACCTCACAAAGGAAGAAGATATCCCGGCAGGAAGAAGACAAACTCCGGGTGGGTGGGATTTTGCTTACTTTAGAGCAATGCATAAACATTCCATAAGTGAGAATTTAATTAGGAAGCCACTGCAGAAGCTGAAATTTTAAGTGAATTGTTCATGATATTCAGAAAACACTGCAACCATGCTAAAATCCATGTTACCTCTTCAGATTTTTAACTAATTAATTGAAGACTTCTTTATTGGGCATCTCAGAAGACTTTATGGTGGAACTGCAGCCTCGTGTTACAAGCATGTATGATTGCAAATGTCATATTCTAAGATGTGTGAGCAGTGGGTGGGGCTGGAACCAGGGAACACTCATCTGTAATTGGTAATATCTGAAAAACTTTCATAGAAAGTGAGGCAGTCAGTAGATGGATATTTTCCAGCAAACACTGGTAACCCAATTTGGACTACTTACGAGGTCAATAACTAATTTTTAAGCCTGCCGTCAAATAGGAGAGTGAGGGAGCCAATGCTGATTGCCTATTTAGGAGACTGATGAGCTACCTGTGACAGTTTTTATTAGGTATACGTCATGTGCTGTTCATGAATGTAATAAACAAAGGAACTCCAATGAGAATCCATGAGAGGAGTGTGAAGATGGTTCTTTAGGGTATTTACATAACTGTTAAGGATCAAAAAGGACCCCTTTACCAGCTCAAGGTAGTGAGTGAATAATGCACCTGGAAAACTTTGCACATTTTTAGGCTATTTGGGTATTATTACTGAAATTGTAGTACAGAAAAGTATTTCACTCATCTATTAATTAACTTAATACTAATTTATTCTTTATGCCAATATCCCCTATACTTCTGCCAGCATTCTGCTGCCCCCTCTTACTTTGTTCCAACTTTCTAATGCCCACCCTTTTAGATTGTCCTATTTTTCCATCGTCTTTTTATTATGCTTCAGCTGCCAAGGGCCCCGTATTGTGACCCAACTTTTCAGTCACCACCCAAAGCCAGCCGGGTGGTTACTGAAAAGTGCCAGGTGGTGCGCCCAGATAAAAAAGGCTGGGGAGATCAGTGGGTTTGCTCTACCTACATTTCCATTAGAATCTTATAATCCTTTCAATCCCAGTGATCTATTTCCTAATCAAGATACAGCAATTGCAAGATCCACTATTTAATTCACCATGCATCTCTGAGAAGCTGCCAACCTCTGAACGATCCATATTCTTACACATAGAATATTTTCACTCAAGGGGGGAATACAAGAACTTTAACAATTGTCTGATTTTAAAAAGAAAAAAAAATGTTGGAGAATGCAACAGATTAAAATGTGAATGGCTAAAACAAGGTGGCAGGATTGAAGATGAGAACCAAAGGAGATCTTGCCAAAGTCCCCGAAAGATGGAAGAATTTACCAAATGATTCTGCCTAGACTCTGTGACTCAAACATTATCTATGGGTGAATATCAGGATGTCATTCACTTACCAATCTACACCTGCTTATTATTAATGTTTACCATTGATACAACAGATTCAAGTAATGTTTAAAGTAACTGTATAGAGGTTGACAAGAGCTCTTAGAATTATCCACAGACTTGTACAAGAGAATGGGTCAATAATTATTTCAAATAAGATTAAAGAATGCAGGTGTGGCAACTGTTATAAGAATGATACTTTGAAATCTAGAATTGGTCAAAAACTGTACCCGTTGGTCAAAACAATGAATTAACTGGACAAGAAAGCATTGTTAAGTATTATCAAACTCTCAAAGAGCATTTGAAAAATGAAAAAGCGGACAACCAATTAACTTTTTTCCCTTGAGTTCTAATATGCCCAAAAAATGTAAACCTAGCTTGCTTGAAGGCCAAGGGGTCAGCATTTCCTAAAGTCGGTTTATACATGAGTATGTGTGTGTGTATATATATATATATATATATATATATATAAATATATATGAATATATATACACACACACACACAAGTACTTTATATCCTAAAATACAATAAAACTATCAATGTAAGAGTTGCCATTGACTAATAAACTGCGGCAAATCTTACCACCAACCCAAATGAGCACATACCGTTGTTTATGGCTTGCATGACTGTTGCTGGTGGTCCCATGAAAAGACGAAGGCCAAGACATCCTGGTTTTCCTCAGCCCGGGCCGGTCGCTGGTGTCCATGGCGTCCGATCTTTCCATCTGCCGGTGGTGGTGACGGTCTGTGTCCGAGTACCCCCGGTGTTTTATTCGAATGGGTGTCCTTGGTTGCCTCCATAGATGTTGCGGAGGCTTGAGGGTAGCTTGCCCCTCTCTCGGCACGGGAAGTGACAGCGAGAGACTCTTTTTCGCGCATGGCGGTACTTCCATCATCGTGACAAGAAGACAAAGAAAAATTCCAAAAAAGCCGAAAAATAAAACCTCTCTACAAAAAAATAAAAATCTAACTTCTGATCGTGGTAAATATATCTCTATACCTAATCAACTAACAATGTCCACATTCAAAAATAAAGTATTTAGTTTAATATCTGTCACCCTGAACAATCAAATCCGTTAATATAAAAAGGCAAAGTAAAAGTAAATTGGTTTTGTCTCTTTCAAAAGAAAAACAAAAACATATAAAACAAGTTACAAAAATAAAGGAATCGTAATTCAAATTATATCTATAGAACTGACCTTGGTGAAAAAAAAAAAAACAAAAAGAAATGATTTTGGCAAATTACAAAAATAAAGGCAGATATTGATTATTGTTAAGAAGCATTTAGCAATAAGGTGTCTTTTCTACGGGTGGGGGGGGGGAGGAAACCAAATGCTGGAAATAATTAACAATCGTTTCCTATAGACTACAGGATAGCTAATTTTGGGGAACAAATAAAATATTCTTCTAAGCAACCTAAGAATCTATTTCAGGTTTACAGTTCAAATGGCTTCTAGGTATTCGAAAAATAGATAAGCTTTAGTACATCAGTCTTTGCCAGCTTGGAATAAATGTATATATATATATTTATGTATTTTTATTGTCAATAGACAGTCAGTCCATACATGAATCATCCAGAGGTCCAATTCTTCGCCCCCTCAAAATTATTGCTTATGTTATTGCCAATGAATACATAAAAGACATGGAAGAAGATGATAATATGTCGGAGAAGATGGAATATAGGTTGCTGTAGGGGTGACAATGGGGGGTGGTGGGGGTATTAAAACAAGCCGAAATGTTGCACTGTCTTATTGCACATAGGTGGATGGGAGTTCTGTCTGATCTGGCACAAATCTGGCACCCAAACTATCATTTAGTGCAAATACATAAGGAGAATTGCTTGCAGGAAAGCCGGACTCCCAAAGATTTGTCCTGGAGCTGCCCAGGGTGGTCGCATCCTATTTGACACTTCTTGGTGATCCCCTAATTATGGAATTCTCATCAGATGGCGATCTCCTTGCGCTGTGCGTCCAAAAATAATAGCCATCAGATCCTTTTTTATTTCAGCTGTCAATCAGATGGACATCTGTCGCCCCATCCCACCAGCCACCAAAAATTGGATTGAGATGCCAAGTGAGATCAGTGATGGGTGCCTGGCTGCCAATTCTCTGCAGAATAATTCGATTTTTTCTCTTCACTCCTCTTCACATATGCTTTGCATTCCTAATGCAGAAAACAAATCATTGTAGCCGGGGAGGACTTTTTGTGTCCTGCAGTGTCACACTATTATTGCTGCCTGTGTGGAGGTGAATCTGGAGGTGAATGTTGGAGCTGTCCTGATAATGTTCATGAGTGCACACACAGGCTGAGGATTCGCTGGCTGTTCGCTGTGATGAATACTGAGTCTGCATCGTCCATCCCGGGCTCGGTGAAGCTCTGCAGACAGCCGGAGTGACGAATCTCCCCTCCTCACTCAGCCCAGACTGCTGGGCGACTGACGGACCTCTGCCAGGTGTCTCCCGCCTCCTCTCAGCCTTCGCTGTGACGTCAGGAAAAGGGCGGGACGCTGGCAACTAGCTCCACCCGCTCTCCAAAAAAGCTCCAAGCAGGAGGGAGAGAAATAAAAACAGCCAATAGGAGAGGGAGGGGGTATAAAACACGCCCCCAGAGAAGACAGGTGGGGATTTGATGTAGAAGTGATTGACTTCATCCTAATTAAGTTTTTTTGCTTATTTAAATAATCTGCACATGGTAGGGAAATGGGATCATATGATGCTTATAATCAGAACCTGTGCTCGATTACATTTTATATTTTTTATATATTTTTTTTTATTTTATATTTTTTTTATTTATTTATTCCTCCATATTATTCTCATTAGTATGCAAATTATATTAATAAAGCAATCCTGTTAACGGGATATTTATATAAGGTGTGATGACTCCTTGTGCTTTCTATGTAATACAGTAAGATTATAGCTGGTTGGAGGGGCTACCAGGGTGCTGATGGTAGCTTTCTGAAAATATCACAGCATGCTGCCTTACAATAGTCTCCATTCCCAGAACAATCACCAGCTATAATGAAGCTGTGGGCTAAGTCTTGGGAGGAGTAATGCAAAAAATGTTTAAAAATGATAGGTGAATGTCAGTCCAGTAGTGACATTCACTACTCCAGAAATGAACGTTTCCAGCCAGGATTGATTTCTTTGCAGACCTTCTTAGGTAACAATTAAAAGAAGGTAAATACAATAAATGAAGGGGGCAGGGCAAGGGGTGGTTAGGCTAATGAAGAGAAGGCCAGATGATCATGCATGTCCAGCAGCCAGGAAATGAGGCAGCTCTGCTTGATTTGCTTCCAATGAACACTGATAGCAGAGAAAAATCAGAAAAAATCATTCCAAGAAAGGAGCCGGTACAACTGTGCAAGACTAAAGGTAAGGGTGGAGGTCAGCTTTAGTTTCAGCATTATTCTGTTTCAAAAATGTGCATTACCACAACACATTATGTACATTTTTGTATTGTGGTGCTGTTCATTCTCAATGGCATGTTACATCTCTCAAATGCACCTGAATTTCACAGTAATGCACTACAACACGTTAAAGTGTCCAAAGTTGCTAAAAACAGTACAAAAAATCCATACTGACCCTTGTAGCTGCAGGCAGTGTGCAGAAATGTATCTTTAAATGTGACAACACTGGGGTACAATGATTTGGCAGACTGCTAGCTAAGGGAAAATTGGGAACATTTAGCCTACAGCTTCATTTACATATCAGATGTCATTCTCATCTTGGACAAAAATCTGACATGTGTCCCTCAATGTCAATCATCAATCCACTGTGTTCAATGTGCAGTTCTCCTATAGAGGAGAGCACAGCGAGTGCCGCTCATTTATTCTCCCCCATTTCCTCTCCAGTTAACAGAACAACAATGCTTGTGCATCACTTGTTCACTCATCTGTCACTGCTAATAATCACAAAAGATAGTTTCCAGTGACAATCATCTGACATCTGTATGGCACCTTTATAGCAGTAGAAGTTTACTCTCAGCTATAGAAAGTGCACAACACACACTGCTCAATTCCAGAGTTACCAACCAAACATATATTATTAGTACTAGCCCAGAAGGAAAATACCCCTTAGGCTCCTGACCCAATTCTGCCCATCTTCTAACATAAACAAACAACAGGTGCTGTAAGCTGACACAAGCTAACTTCATAGTTGATGCATAGTTTGAGACTTAATTACTCCACACCACCTGCAGCTACAGAGGTCAGTGGGGCTTGTTTAAAAGCTAATTTACTGATAGCTAAGAATATGTATATAAGGTAATGTTGATTGTCTAAGCACAGGTGCACTTTGAATAAAAGCTTTGAAGGAATAGAAAAATGAATAGAAAGTGGAGCAGTCATTGCTGTGAACTTTTAGGATTTCACTGACTTGGAAATTCTGCATGCTGTGATTATTCTGCATATACACAAAGATTCACTTGGACCGCATACAATACATGAACCATGATGACTTGATCTACAAACTTCCTAGAAGACCAGCCGGACTTGTGTGGAAATATTCAGGTGAATCAAAAATTGATGAATCTGCAATTCTCACTTGTCCAATTTAATCTTTATCACCATTTCCTAGAAATAGCATTGGCCTCCATAGAAACTCTTTTACGGGATGAAATCGTGGCAGACGAACACACAAAGTATCCAAAGAATTCAGCTGAAATCGTATTGTATATTTTTCTTCTTCTTGTCAAAGCTGAATTTCTCCTTTCTAATCCTTCCCCAGCTTTAATTTGTTTTCTTTGAGTTTTTCATTTCCTAATCGACCTTTTCAGTCAAAACTGTGGTTCTTAAATCTGTTTGTTCAGTAAAGTTAGAAGTGTGAAATATAATGTGATCATTGTATAAAATGGACTTTGTTATTGTGATGCAGATCAAATCACATTTAGAATTAAGCTATGCAGAAATCCCAAAAACCCCTAACAGTGGTGGCTGATGGCTATGGAATTCCATTCATTTGATATTTCAGTCAAAACCTTAAAATTGCAAAATGAGCAGAAAGTTTGGAAAGCTGACGCTGAAATTTCCATCCTTAGTGCCCCTGCCATTCCTTTGGTTTTATTCTCCACTGAGGGAAATACATAAAAACGTAAAACAAGAGCAAGACATTCATAATAGTCACAGCAAATGTGTAAAGTAGAGCTGTGTTTCATCAAAGTTCTGAAAACACGGGAATCCATTGGGTGAATTATCTCATCTGAATCTACCCAAATTAAAAAAATGTATTTTACGGTGGGAGGCCTGATCCTTTTAAGTAATAAAATATGATCTCTTTTTTCTCCAACCATTCACCAATCAAAGGTATCCCTTTTCCCAGTGACAAAAAATGGAGGAGTGGGGGGAGCATTCTTCACTGACCATCAATGCAAGCCAAAGTTTTCTACTCACCCCCAATGTAAGACTGCATTTCTTTTCTAGTTTTTATGATTATACAATGCCTTGCCAAAAAAGAGACCCAAGGCTGTGGGGACAGTGTTATAATATTTGTTGACTGTGGGGGAAATGGTATTATTTGGGGTGCCTGTGGAGGCAGTGTTATGATCCAGGATGCCAATGGGGCAGTATTATTATCTAAGGTGCCAGTGGGGGCAGTGTTATGATTTGGGATATCTGTGGGCAGTGTTATGATTTAGGGTGTCTTTGTGGGTAGTGTTATGATCTGGGGTGCCTTCGGGGGCAGTGTTCTGATCTAGGTTATGTGTGGGTGCAGTGGAATGATCCAGGATGTGAATGGGGGTAGAATTATTATCTAAGGTGCCTGCAGAGGGCAGTGTATGATCTGGGGTGCCTGTGGGTGCAGTGTAATGATCCAGGATGCCAATGGGGGCAGTATTATTATCCAAGGTGCCTGCGGGGGGCAGTATTATGATCTGGGGTGGCTTAATTTGGTCAAGTCTATGTTCAGCAATGTTATCTGTCCAATAAATGAGGTCTGTTGACAACCTGAATATACTGAATGACCAGGTTTCCCCATCAATGAACTGCATGGACATATTCCAACATAGCAATGCCAGGATTCATCAGGCTCAGATTGTGAAAGAGTGGTTCAGGGAGCATTGGCTTCCACAGAGTCCAGACCTAAACGCCATGGAGAATCCTTGGGACGCTGGAGATGGCTTTACATGGTGGTACGACTCTCACATCTGCAATACAAGATCTTCTCTCTGTTGCATAAAGGTATTGAAATGATACCATGGTAAATGTGTGCTGCAATGAAAGCTATAAGGCAGACCAATATAATCTTGTATATTAGGTATATTAAATGTTTTTCTGGCCAGGTGACGTGTACGGTTTTCATTATTATATCTACAGCTTACTATCCATAATATTTTACCATGAGCTGTACTAGCTGGAAATTATAGCAGGGGCAATTAAAGATCTGAAAATTATTTTTGGGTTATAGTATATGTACATGATTCCTAAACTCTTCTGTTATTGGCTCCTGAGCCCAGCCACATATTAAACATTGTACCTCCAATAAGCATATGTGCTAAGTGTGTCATGTACACATAACCTACACTTCTTGTATATCAATGAGGCTACCATGGAGAGTGTGTGTTTATGATCATTACACCCAATTATACCAATCAGTACCATTGCAAAGAAACCACAAACATAAATATGACTAAATGGTCATAATTCTTACAAAGTTTACACAAGCGGGGGAACTAAACGGTTGCCCTTGTGTGATGTGAAAAGGCATTGTTTGTTTTCACAACCTTCCCATTACCTAATAAGTTTTCAAAACAAAGTACGGAGCCCTACACAATAGTACGGAGATGGATGGGGGATTGTATGTTGTGTGTTGGTTTTGCTGTATGAGTCCCAGTGGATGCAGTCACTTGGATCTGCAGCAAACAAAGACATTAGAAATCTCACAGAAGGGATGCAATTGGACAAATCACATAAGCAAGATTGGCTTTGGAAAATATTTCTTTTCTTTGTTTATTAGGCTCACGAAACTACATATAAGAATCAAAATTAGAAGCTTAGCACGCATGTATCTTTGTATTATTAGAAAGCTTACCATAGGGGAAGCAATAGTGTTCAGGAAAGGTTTCATAATGTTCCTGATAAGGATTTTTGATTCCTCCAGAGATTGCTAGAAGTTTCTAAGAGCAATGAGCAGTTTATGACTTTCAGGTCAGTTTAAGTGACACCAATGATGTTTTCGTCTATCTGTAAAGGGGACATTTTTCCCACTGACCAGCAATGTAAGATACATTCTTCCCACTGACCACCATCCTAATGTACTGTGAGCTGAGTCATTATAGCGGAGGTTCCCTGAAGATCTGAAAATGATTTCAAGGATTCTGCAACATTGACAAAGGCTGTTTTGTAGTTTTTCCTGTGCTGCTTTGCAACTTATTTGTACATTCTGTACAAAAACATGGAGGAGGAAGTTTTGGGTTCAGTGGTCAGCAGTAAACTTTTAATGTGTACTGTGTGTCCATTTTTATATAGAGCATGGAAGAATAAAGTCCATATCCATATTTTGTGCTGTCTTCACCTGCTAAGTAGAGTTTCCTGAAATTCCTGTCCTAAAGACACAAGAGTAAATCTCTCCACAATGGACAACATTTTAATTTCAGAGAATTGTCACAGGAACAGGTGTTACCATTTCAGGATTTTCCTTCACCTGTTGCTCTGACAAGTCCAAATGTTGGATTTTCCTTAATTTTATACATTTGTTACAATGGTCACTAGGACAAATAAAGGGGGGAAATCTCCCAAGGAAGAACACACATAGCAATACAAAATTTAGAGAAGGTCTATTTTGTCCCTAGAATATCTAAAACTTAAGGTTGATATTTCTAATAAAATGAACTTTAGATTTGTTATAAACAGCCAATTAGAAAACAGGGCATTCCTGATTGATTTGTGAATTATATATCCATATAACACTGAACATTCCTATTTTCTGCATGATCAATACCACTCCATCTTCCTTTGACCATCAATAATGTAATTAAATGGCATAGGTCTCCCAGCTATAGGTGGTCAGGGTTGGGGAATGACAATGATTGGGAAAAGAACTGAAGATAAAGGACCCAAATGGGGAGATCATTTAAATAGGTCATGGAACTTTGTGACCACTTTACATACACCAACCCAATAATTATCATTGAAAAGTTCAGCAATATGGATTCTCTTTGTCCTAAGCATAAGGACAGATCCCTGATAGCCACAGGCTCTCATGCCCATGTGCACAGGAAGTAAGCATCAACTCTTTTCATTGTTTTGTGACTGTTGGGTGGAAGGAGGAAATAACAGAACATATTTGCATTGCAGAATTACAATCTGCTAAAGGTTCTGCATGGAGTTGAACCGGTGTGACATTATCTAATCTGAATGGAACGTATGTCTCTATGTTCATCACGGCAGCCAATTCCTCTTGGCGGCAGGAATTATATTGACACCTGGTAACGGGATAATGAGGGGGAAATTTGCCAGCAGTTATGGAGCGTTGGAATGGGGAGAGCGGGTGGCAGGCTTCTCAGTGTTTATGTTTTCTTTGTAATATTTGTTTCCATTTTAAACACTAACAGACGGCAACTTGTAAAAAAGAAAATATAACTGAGCTAAAACAGGAAGAGAAACTCCAAATGATGCATCAAAAATGAGAGGTGTGAATGTTAGAAACAGTCACCTAAATGAAGATGTTTCATTGTGGGACTGTAATCATTTTTTATGAGAACCCAAGATGTATGTATTCAAGCTCTGTAGTTCTAATCTTCACCCAACCAAAACTAGAAAAGAAGCTTTGGCAGGGTTTTTTCGGGGTGTACATTTGGGCATATACTATATATTTGGCATATAACCAAGATAAAGATTTTGCTTAATGTTACTTGTTAAAATACATTTTGCAGCTGTAGACTTTTTTTGGCCCCTAATCCTGAGCTCTGATGAAATATATTGGTGTCTCATGTTCACCATTCTCCACTCTTCTTGGAGAACCAGCACTGTAGACCAATTTCTTTGTTTTAACTCTGAATCCTAAAAGACCTCAACACTGAAAATCCAACAGGAAATATCTCTATTATAATCATGGCAGTGATAGGAAGGACCCTTCCACTTTGTAGTACCAAAAACAAAAGACTTTGATACGATGCATCATATAACCATGGTGAGTATGTTGAGCTTTAGATTAAGTTACAGCAAAAGCAAATATATAAAAGGTCCATATAGAGAACTCTCCTCTCAAATATTCACTTTAAAGTCATTACAAAGGACAAGAGGGCACTCTTTGCATCTGGAGGAAAAGAAGTTGAATCTATGGATAAGGAAGGGATTCTTCACTGTAAGGTCTGTGAAAATGTGGAATCGGCTCCCTCAGGAAGTTCTATAGAATAATTTAGGAAAAAGCTGGATGCTTTTCTAGAAGCACAGAATATAACTGGGTATTGAAGTAAAGATAACAGAGACTGTTGATCCAGGGAACTTCCAATTGCCCCAGGGAATCAAGAAATATTTTTTTTCCCTTGTTGAAGCAAATTGAACCAGGGTTTTCTTTGCTTTCCTCTGGACCATTTTGCCTTCCTCTGGACCATTATGTCCATAGGGTTTTATATCTGGGATATGTCTAAATTCCTAGTGGTTTAACATTTTTTTACATAACATGGTCAATATTCTTGGGACTTTACAGGCATATATTCATTTACAATCCAAGATGTATCTTTTGGTAATACAAATGGTAAATATACAAATAAAAATATGAACACATTTACATGCTTCAATCATCAATCTGTGGTTGTTACAAGTAGGTTTATACCTGTTTAATGCGTTTCTTGGAACATAGTCTGCTTCCTCAGGAACATATTAGCCTAAAAATTACAAAAAAAAGTTTAAAATGTCTAATACACAGTTTTGACTTGTCAATATATGTCAATTGTCAATATCTGCACGAGCAGGTTACTCACTTTTGTTTCCACATTTAGTTCCTGGCTAGGATAAAAAAGCTGATAATGACAAGTTTTCCGGTTTCCTCCCACATCCCAAAAACATGCAGTGAGGTTTATTAGCTTCCCCCTAAAATTGGCCTTAGACTGTATAGACTGCTCCTAGAGGGACAGTTAGTTACACAACTATGGACTTTGTACACCGCTGTGTAAAATGATGGTGCTATATTAATACTGTGTAATAATAAGAAAAGATACATATTGGATTGTGAATGAATAAATGCCTGTAAAGTTATTGACCCTGTTATGCAAAAGAAATGTTTGTTTGCAAATTGATATTAAGGGATGTGGCATAGGTTGAACAAGTTTAAAATATTAAAGGAATATCTTTCACTTTTAAAAAATCCCTAGTGGTTTAAACTTGATAGGCTTATGTGGAGCGAGGTGCTTTATATGCAAAGGGCGTCCAACTAAAAGTGATATCGGAGGCCAATTGTGTGTTTTAATCATTGTGCAGCTGAAGAAGCTTCTCAGACTAAAGTAGGTAGCACTAGATAAATGAAAGTTCTCTGCTGGGTGCACAGTTCAGCTACGTTGGCTATCTTGCCTGGAGCTTTACTCTTTGATTGTGAATTATGGTTGTGTTCGGGCTTTGGATATGCCACCAGTCCTCTGATACCTGAAAGCACCATGAAAGCAAGCAGAGACGTGTTCCTCTCCGGTATCATGTACACCGACACAACAGGGGAATGATAATCCAGTCTCCAGTTCATAAAAGCATCGGACTCCATGTTGCTCGCTGCAATCCTGTTATTACTCAACCACCAAGTGTTCTTTCTAAACATTTGTTTTTTAAACCAGAAGAACAATTTGGCCTGAAGCTAAAATCTACACTCTGGATGTAACGTGTAAGCAGAGACTTGAAGGTTTTGTGTCACCAAAAATAAGCTTATAGGATAACTAAATAAAAAACTTGTTTTCTTTTGGACAGAGTCCTCAAGTCTTTTGTCATCAGATCCAAAACCAGTTGTCAGCAGGACAGTAGGTATACAAAGTCTGGTTATTTAATGACAAGAGAACTGTTAGTGCTCTTAGGTGTTAATAAAGTACAACTTTTATAGTGCTACAAGCTGGATTGCTAACTTCCTTTTCATTTCACCACTCTTATTGGAGATATTCCCTTATATATTATTTTACGTCCCTTTGACTTATTTGAGTCACCTTCTGGCATGGATTTTCTGCCTTTAAATCTACATTGAGCTGCTTTTCAGTTTCTTCTGACCTGTAAAGGAAGGAATCAGTTTAAACAAAACTTATACAAACACCATTAGATGTTGTTGCTCCTCGTTCCCCTTATACCCTATTAGGTTGCAAGCTGCACTTTGTATCTTTTGTATCATGTTATATTCTTATCTTACTATAAAAACGACATTTTAAAATGTGTAATGTCATACTATATAAGATAAACTAATGGTAAAATGCTCTATTTTATGTTTCTTTTAGCAAGGCATGTATGAAACGGGATGGTTCTACTAGGCCAGTGTTGTATCAAGGGAAAACACTCTTCTGTCTTCTTTTGGAGATCCAATTCAGGCAAATCGTGTACGCAGGTGATGTAAGGAGAAGTCAAAAAATTCTTTACAGTTCAGCCTCATTTTTTTTTCCTGTTTACTGGTCTGCAAAATGTAGCTATGCATTTACAATAGACCCATGAAGCCTCAAATACTGCATGATAGTGTCATGCCCTAACCCACATTATTTAAAAGTGCATCGAATGGTTGGTGAACAGTTATTTTGTTATCCAGAAATTGTCGTGATCTCCGTCTTCTTTCTTCTTCCTGCTTCTGCATCCGATGAGTCACCGGGGGAGTTCCCGATGAAGTTGGTGCGTGTGTACGTCGCGGCCGGACAGGGCGGGAAATTCAAAATCCATTTGTATTGCATTCAATACAAAATAACTGTATTGAATGCAATACATTGGATTTTTATGTGTAAAAGCAGTACATTGTTTTCAAGAACATTTATTTTACAGTATATATAATAGTATTTTTTTATTAAAATTGTTTTTTATTTAAATTTTTTTTTTTTTTAAATAAATAGATTTTCTAATTTTTTGCATTTATTGTTTTTAAATGATTTTATGTTTCAAACTTTATTATACTCATACTATTATATTATACTGTAAAATACATTTTCATGAAAAACAATGTACTGATTTTAGACATATAAAACCAGAAATTGTTAATAATAAACTTTAAATACAAAAACACAAAAATCCGTTAAAAAAACATGTAATGTAAGTGTACAGTAGCATATATAACATAAATAAAATATAGTTATATATATATATTTTATGAAAATTTCTTTGTATCAGACTCAATACAGCCTATTTTGTATTGAATCCAATACAAAATAATTTGAATTTCCCGCCTATCCGCCCGCCTGCCCAGCGCATGAACCAATGTCACCGGGAAACCCCGGAGATCGTCTCTGCATTGCGTGGCTGAAGATCGAAGAAGACGGACATATCCCCAGGACCTGTGAGGACCAGCAGGACGCCGGGGGACGACAATGGAGCAAGGTAAGTGTTTTTTTTTTAGGTTAAAGCGACCCCTAGTGTGACTTTTACCGCTATTTGCAGGTAAAGTCAACCCCGAGTCGCACTCGGGATTACCACTACGGGGGTTAAAAATCATTAGCTTTTTGTTACCAAATGTTTTGAAACCTGGAGCAGATCCAATCCAGGTTTGCTGGATCATCCAGCTTGACTGATTAAAGCATATCCTCTGGAGCCTTGGAGAGCTTTAATAAATCGGGCCCTTTGCTGCAGGCACCAACATCTTCACTTCAATTTTCAATTTCAATTTTCTTTGTCCATCTTGATAAGCCAGGCTAGTATGATGTAACTCCAATGCATGCGCATGGGAGTTCACTCATTCTCTGCAGCCACTAAGCATACGCAGCTTAAATTGCAAATAGGCAGATACGTTTATTTTATTGCAGAAGGGGCATTAACTGTTATTTCTGCAATAATAACCCACCTGCTGACATTTTTTTCTTTCCTTTGCTTAGTTCTGCTTTAAGCACAGCTGCGCTACATTCTTCTTAGCATAAGTAGCTTAATGACTGGTTTCACTGGTTGCCAGGAATTCTTCTTTAGCATTAGATGCCACATTTTAAGGGGTTCCAGATTCTGCATGAAGTACGTTTTTGTGTTCACACTAAAACAAGCTAAAACACTTGTATGTATGTTTTTTTTTTCTGCAGGGGGTTAGCCCAACACAGGACATGTGGCAGTCAGGCCCTTGGCTTCGGACAGCTATTACATATTCTGCACAAATAATTGAAGGGATTCAGAGAGAGATATAACAAACAGCTAGAAACAGCTAAAAGTAGGTAGATTTACAGATAGATATAGATCGGTGGTAGTCAAACTTTGTATAGATAATGTGCATATGCTGCAGGAGATAGTCAGGGATTAAGAGCATGGCATGGTCAGAACCTGCAAATATGCCATACGGATTGCTGCAGACTAGGAATATGCTTTAGGAGACTGAAGACCAATTACATGTGAATGCTAGAGGTCATCGTTATAACAACCCCTTTATAAATCAATGCTTTCACATTCATGCTCCCTACTGCCCCTTTAAAATAGACTTGTGCCACATATAATATTTTTCTCAGCACATTACTTTATAATGAATCAAAAAGAAAACAAAACAAAAAAACAGGATGAAAAGCACACATGTAAGTAAGAGAGTATAAAAAAAAGATAAAAAGACAATCAACTACTAGAACATTGTCTAAATATTTTTTTTCCCACTGATTGGAATAGCTAATGAAAATACAGATTAACTTTCTGCAGGGGCCCTGAGGGTCACACAATAAGTGCAAAGGGCCGCAGGTTGGGCATGAAGTTTATAGATAGATGGATCTGGTAATTGCAAGTCTGTGATCTCTCACATTCTAGTCACCTTTCCATGCTTTCAATCTTGAAAGAAATATAATCTTGTTTATTGTAACAAAGATACAATTATATATCTTCAAGGCTGTAAAATACAAGGGACATAGGTAGAAGCTTAAAGCCTGATGCACATTCAGAAGATCCAATAACAACCTCTATGCTTGTGCAGTAAAGCAGAATAATGGTGCCGTTGGTTAAACTTTGCATGTTCCTTCACAAAAGAGTTTGCATTTGTAAAAAACTGGTGCATGATTGGGCAATGACATATTATGTATATATAATATTATGTATATAAAAAAAAAAGAAAGGGCTAGGTGCACTCATTAGTAACGGGGGGCGGCCGAAGCAGCTACCATGCCTAGGGCCCAATTTTTTAAATCCTTCTCTGCAGTCATCGAATGTTCAGGTCAGCCATGACTGCTTTGCATGTAATCAGATTTTCACAAATTACAGAACAAATTATTAAATGCCTTCCAAACACAAGAGATGACACAGTGCAGATCTGGATGGTATAAATAGGCACTTTTGCAGAACTAAAACAATCCCCAGGTTTGTTTTAATCCTTACAGTTTAATGCACTTTTGTTTTAAAGAAAGGTTAAGTAAATCTGGGAAATGATACATGTACACATATCACATTTGCAAGCTAATACATGATCCTTTTTTATTTGTAGCAACAGAAAGACAATTTGTGGGCTTTTCTGGTAGAATTGATCTTCTTGTCCTCTGCAGCGATGTCCATTAATGCTCAGAATGAATGGAAAGCAGGGAGGGAGATGTGAGCCTTGATGGAAAGTGTGGGATATTTAAGTTACGTGGGTAAAACATTCATTGAGGAGATGCTGAATATAGCAGATTTTTTTTTGCGGCTATTTATAACTCTCAGTTATTTTCTTTTCTTCCTACTCAATTTCAGCAGCAGGCAGAATCTTGGAGCCAAGAATTGAAAATTAATCTGCATTTCCACAACTCTTGTTCTGCGATGTGAATCACCTGTCAGCACAACCTTTTCTGACGGATAATGCATGCATTTTACTTTATGCCTATGCATAAAGTGACATTGAGTATGTCTAAAAAAATGTACAACAAAATGAAAATCAGTGCTATTAAAATGGAGCAAGAGATATCCCTTGTATTGTATAATGCAATCAAGTAAGCAATTTATGGTGCAGGGACACTCCTGCTGTCAGGTACAAAATGAAGGACAATGCAAGGAGGTGGACATAATATTCCAGTTTATCAAAATACATTCAATTTGCCCAAACAAGGTTGGACTTGACATGCTTGTTCCAAGCTCCCATTTCTTCAGTATGACAACCAGGGAGCTAGCATTCTAAAAAAGAGAATAATATGCAGAATTTGACCTTAGGCAAGGTTTAGCCACTTCATCCCTTTGACCAAGGCTTTGTACACACGTCGAATTTTTGTCACTGGAAACTATCTTTCATGATTGTTTCCAGTGACAGATGGTGACAGATGAATGAATGAGTGCTGTACACACAGCCACAGTTCTGTTTTATGGAAAAGGGAGGAGGAAAACTAGCAACCTCACTGTGCTCTCCTCCATTGATGTGAATAGCAGTTGTTTCTGATCATTGGTCATTGATCTGCCGTGAACGATTCCCACCCCAGATGCGCACAACTGTTCGTCTGACTTCTATCTATATCATATTAGTACAGATAAGCCACCCTGTCTGTTGTCTCTGTATTGACATAACCTGTCCAATCAGATAACAACTGCTTATAAGAGCAACCCTGCTTGGGAAGTAATAAGTTGGTGCACAGTTTTGACTAACTGTACAAAGGCGATCTGTAGGACCTATGTTGTGTGTGGAGGAACTTGGGCGTTCTCCACAGAGATCTAACCTCAACTCTACAGAACACTTTTGGGATGAGTTGGAATGAATACACCTGATCAACTGCAGGAGCATGAACATTGCAATTCAGCCTATGAACATCCATCAAAACCAAGAAACATTTGTCCACATTAAAAACAGAAGTAATTGTATATATGTTTATTGATATACTCTTCAAAAAATATTGTAATCCAGGTTTAGACTAGTAAAACAAGAACAATCTTTTGTGTTGAAGAAGTGACGCTAGCTTAGAGGTGTTTTTTGTGCACCAAAAGTTGTGTGCTTAACAGCTCCTGGACTACGTGGTAGACTTCCAAGTTGCTAGAAAGTTCTGTGGATGCACTTCCACTGCAGTCTATTACGTGTTTGGTAGGATGGCCACCGGAGATTGCATGCAACATCACCTGGCATTTCTCACTGAATGGCAGTCCGAGTATTTTATTGAAAACCATTGAATGATCACCAGCCAACTGCTGTTCCAAGCATTGTGAAGGCCCCATTTTCCAGCTCCTGTGGTCAGAATCAAATATGTGATCAGAGTCAAATAAAAATTAAAAATGGCTTTCCCTGTGCTGAATTTAATGATGTGACACTGCAACATAAATTTAGACATTGACAGCATCAGAGGAAACATATTGCTTCATTTCATTAGTGAACTGGTGCATGTCCAAGTGATCTTTACTTGGGGACAGTCTCCTTCCAAGTAGCAAGAATGCTGCTTTATTCTGAGCTAGCAATGTTCTAAAATCACAAGCTTGTCAGCCTGCAAACTGTCTGAAAAAAGCACAAAACGTACCTCTTATACTGATATGTGTATTCAGCTGGAATATAAAGGGTTGTCAGCTTTTTAAATGTTCTTCCTAAATAAATATCACACTTAAAAGGTCCACAGATTACTAACTGATGATAAGAGCTAAAGTGACTATGCAGAAAGAGACATGGTACATTTAGTCACATTTAAAAATTGGAGACTTTTCTGGGAACAACATTTCCACAGATTTGTCTTCAATGTATAAGACTGTTCCTGAATTCAGGATTAGTACGATGTGTTTTGTATATTGTAAAGGTGAGCTTCAGGTACTGAATCCATGACAACATGGCTCCTAAAGTATGTAATGTTGCTTGGTTGCTTTGTTGGAGCCCTTGAGAAATACCTTCCAGGAATAGAGAGCGTATGTCCACTTTCAAGGTCATAGTGTTGGGTTCTGAACCACCAATCACCGGGCCCACAAAATGTTGGGTGAAATAGATGGTGATACCACCAACCCTCTGTGCTCTCATCATCTGAGAGCTATACAGGGTTTGACTTCCCGCTTTAACTAAGAGACAGAGAAGTAGGGCAACACTGCTGAGGCGAGTTTAAGTTGGTTTGGTGGAGGACTTCCTTGTGATTTACAAGGGAATCTCTTAAAGAAGAATATCTGCCAAAGCATTCACTTTCAATAGTTTTGAATACCAGGAGAAGTTTAGAATTCCTGTAAGGATTGGCTGATGTTTGTAGGGCAGTTTATGAGTTTTCCTTTTTAATTCATCTTAAAGTGGCACCTGTCCCCAGAGCTGGAATTGATGGGAAACCTAAACTAGCAACAAAACATGGCATCTGACAGAGTTGCAAAGACAGTGGTTATAAAAATATGAGATATAGCACATCTCAGAAATGACCCACTAAAAAACCAAAGGCCTCCACAAACTAGTTAGCATATGTCATGTTACAAAAGACACCCAGACTTCAAAAATATTACAGGAGACAGTCAAGGATGGGTAGTTGAAGACCAAAGATGTGAAGAAGGAGAGATTAGGCTAATGTTGTGTGACTGCTCAGAACATAGCCAGTACCACCCCAGAACAAGGACTAATGGGCCACATGTGACCCTTAGACTGCAGATTGACAAAAGGATTCTAGGCTTTCTCCACTCTATCTAAAAAAAAAGAAAATTACGTTTGGGTCAATTTATTGCAGTCATCACATACCTGTATCAGTCTTTTGGAACTCCTTTTGAAGTTTCAAATGCCAGAACAATCTATATTGCAAACACTAGCTTCAGCTTTTAAATTCGCCATTTGGCCCACCTCACCACCTCCTCACATTTCTTGTTGGGTGCCAAATGTGATTGACAGCATTGCTGAGCAAAAGTGAGGATCAGGAAGGTAACTTGCTAACATATTTAACTACTTAGCATTGCAGGGACCCCTAGGCACTGTAGAAAAAATGGGTATCTGCACTGAATCTCTAGCCCTCCCGTTTCACACTCACATGATAGAGGATTCAGCCTTCAGCCTGCAGCAAGTGCCCTTTGAGGTCCCATTACGGTTATTGGTCATCCAGCTCGCCCACCGCAGAGCTCTGATAGCTGCGATATGGCTATAGAACATTTCAAGTGGGTGACAGATAACTCAATTTACTCCTTCGAAAGCCGCAGTTTATTGCTGGAAAATAATGCTACCTTTTTTCCGTTTACCGGAGCTATTTATAGGGCTATATTTAGGTAGTAAATCTTTTTTTAACTGTCTTTTGTCAGAAAAAAATGAATTTGCTTTATAATATAAAAGACACAGAGGGAATGCTGCCTCTCTGGAGAATATATATCCCTAATGTTTGGATTTATGGAGTTTAATCTTAAGTACATACCTGGGCTTGATGTATTTTAATTACTTAAATATATATATGTACATGGAAATCCAGGATGCAAATCCTTTGCCCCAGGAAGCTCCATAAATCCTTCTGTTTATCTATGATGGTCATAAACAGCCACATTTCCCCATGATCGTTAGAAATTGTACATTCTTAAGACAAGGATGAATTATTGGAGATCAGATTTTCATATATATATGTATATATTTAATTCATACAAAGAACTTGAACATGTGTGCATGTGTATGTAACACATTGCCAGAAAGGTGTCAGAATATAGATACAATACAACAAATACGTAAGTCTACGTAGCCAGATATGGTCATGAACGTAGCAAATAAAAGCAATATGTTCATGCAGTACAAGAATAATTACTTCATGCCTTCTGGGAAGTCCCAAACTCCAAAGATAGAGTTAATTCTGTCAAGCATGACATATAGAGACAAATGTTCATCTCTTCACTTGATCAGTCACATGTTTAACGAGGACAAAATATAAAATCATAATCTGAATATTTAACGATTACAACTCAATACTGTGTACTGTTTACATCCTAAAAACAGATAATTAATCAAACTTCAGAAACTCTGTGTGTATCATGGCCAGTTCTTCCTAAAGTATTCTTTTATTTTTATTGACTTAAATGAACTTTGTAGTTTTCTATTCATCAAAATCAGGAATAGGCTTTAAAAATCACTGACCTCTCTAGGTGGAAGCACTGTGCAGCAATTCATCCTCAAATTTCATAACAAAGGCAGTAAAGTATTTAAAATAGTTGCTTTGGCAGCTAAGATATCCTTACCTTTTCCCTAAAGCACTATTTCAACATTCCTTGGGTGTCCCTGGTCATTTAAAGTCTTAGCAATCCCCCAGCAGCCAGGCAAATAACAATTTTAGAATGTGAGGTCAGTAGCCTCTATATTTCATAAAAGAGATGTTTCCTTAAAATCACTTTGCAGTAGCCATGTCTCATGGATGGTGCTAGAAACTCTGGTGCAGAGATCTCATTGCTTTTTCCAGAACACACAAGTAGCCAGTGAAAGCCTAAAGTATACTAAGCACTTTCGGATAGCCTGACCTTTTAAGAAGTCTTCTTTCCTATTTCTAATAAACTTTATGGTTGGCTTAACAACTGCTCACTTGTAACATATTTGCTGCAGATAAGCGTCTATTGATCTTCCCGGGAAATGCAGTTGTCACAATAATGACTGATCTACACCCTCTGCTAACTGACCATGCACAACTACACAGCAGGTGTTCATACTAAAAGCAATAAATGTACCTCTTGTTTGTATCCTCTTCAGGTACTCATATACACTAGACAGCGCTTGTCCTATTTCTGTGATTGACAGGTCTGTATAGCAAGAAGCAGGGATGCAGTAAGTCAGCACTTTGTGATGATTCATTTAATAAAGCATACATTTGTGAACTTCAGCAGACATAAAATGATCGGATGTGATTTGAGCTAACAGCTTTTACAGTTCAGGCTACAAGTCCTAAGTTTGAGGTCATAGCAATTCTGGGAATTATAATGAAATGTCTATATAACAAAAGCATTTCTAAACAAGTAGAACCAATTGCTGAGCTTCCTCGGCTACCCAGAAAACACTGCAGCTTTGCTAATATATGAAAATTAAGCTTGATAAGGAGATGGGGGGTGGGGCTGACAACATTAACTCCACGAAAATGTTATGTATTGTCAGCCCACAATATGGCTTAGGAGCTGACTGAATTCCTGGGAAATCAGCAGGTATTTTTAACATGGAGATATCCCTGAAATAACTCTCGGGGCTTGGTGAACCCCAATGGTAATTACTATACAGATACTATACACATTATATTAGTGTGGTGGTCTGTGGAAGAATGACTCTTACAATGCTTGCCAGTCACTATTACTATAGCCAAAAAGGTCATTGTTAAACTGGTTTGAGCGTCACAAAAGGAACCCCTGGCAACCTCTGGAAAACTCTAGGGTTGGATCCTTTAATGCTTGATGTATTGAACCCAGTTGTGCATTAGAATCAGTCTGACTTACAGCATGGCAGCAAAATAAAAAATGTCTATGCACTTTTCCTGGATAACATTTGCACCACAACACACAGTACATATGGTAGGGTAGGTTGCAATGCACCAAAGAAGTGTGTAGGAGTTGTGTTCAAAATGATTGTGCACTAACATTAGTTACAAAGGTTAACACATGTAGTAATGTGGGCCATGCCCCATGACACAGATGTTATCCAGGACTTAAGGGCCTGTGCTTTTGTTCATTGTAAGCGGGTAGGCAGGTACAACATATCCATGTCTATAATTAAAGTGGAACTATACTTGTGAGTGGGTGGTGAGCTTCTGCCACAAGTATGCATAGTATACATGCCAATTATGTCACAGATTTACTTGTGTGCAGTCACCCTGCAGCAATAACAGATCTAGGATTCCGAAATTGCTGTATCCTAGGAAGGCACCATCCTCGCCATTGACTCCATATCAGACCTTCGAGTGCATAGTGATCTTCTTAGGCCATTGGGTGTCCATTGATGATCTTAAAGGTGAGAATGCCCAGGAATTTCATTGTCCCTATCGGCTGGGTCTGTATTCGGCATGCGCCGCGCAGTGTATACCTAAACCAAAAAGCCACCAAGAGCTACGGCTTTAATTTTTTGACATTGTTTGTCACTTTTGTCAACTAGTGCTACCTCCTGGTGACATTTTACTTTTACATGGTCTTCTTTAAAGAAAACAGAAAACCTATGTTCCATGGAAGGCATTTTTAGGCTAATTTTAAATTCTGCATGAACAGAACATTCCTCCAGTTTGGACAAGCTACAAGTCATCTTCAACATTACCAGAACGAGTTGAGTATAACTAACTACTACTACCTAGGAGTCAACTTGTCCATTAATGCTGCATGACAAACAGGATCCACATTAGGGTTTGCAGAATTTTGGTAGAATCATGTGGACCTCAAACTTATATTTCTTTCTTTTGAAATCCCAGGGCAGCTTTTATATGAGATCTGATTTTATTCAAAAAGCAGGTAATGAAATTCTTTATGAAGACTTCATAGTGTTCTTGTATACGTATAATAATATTGCTACATAGTTGTTTTTTGCATTTGCTCAGTGGTTCTTTGTAAAAACTGTGAATGTGAGTGTTACAAAATATCGCAGCTCCATGCAAAAAACAAGGTAATGCTTAGAAAATACATAAACAAAGCAAACAATTACTCCACAGACCTGAAGTAGTAAGCTTCTTACTGACTCCATTTAATTAACATAACTGTAATACGATTAGATTTTCTTCCTAATCCTTACGTTACCTAAATATGACTTCTATGTTCCTGAGTTTCTATACAGAACCTATTGGGATACAGTGATACTGTGATCTCCTGTGCAGACCTGCAGAGGAACCCCAACATTGTGCAGAGTCTTCACTGTTTATGGTGTACACAAGCCCTAAAACTTTGAGTTGATGCTGTTATAAATCAAAGTGTGCACTATGGATGGTCTGGGACCAAGCTCAGGTAATTCAGGTAAGAATGTGTCACCTGCAATCCCCAAATAGCTTATTTAGAGGTTCCCACGCCAGTAGGAGAAATAGTGCCCTATTATTGGTGTCAATGGGAGGAAAAGGACCCTTTGTTGATGTCAGTAGTGTTAGCAGAATGAAAGTTACCCCATTGTTTATATCAATTATAGGAACTGTGCTCTATGGTTAGCATCAGTGGGAGAAACAGTACCTGATCCTGGGTGTCATTTGGAGGTATTGTGCCCATCCTAGGAGTCAATTGTAGGAATTGTGTCCCATTGTTGTAGTTTGAAAAAATTGTGCAACATTGTTGGTGTTAGTGGGGGGAATTGTGCCCTATTGCCAATGTTAGTGAAAGGAAATGTGCCCTGTTGTTGGTATAAGTGAGAAGTATTTAGCCCCATCACTTGTGACAGTGGGAGGAATTGTGACCCATTGCTGGTGTTTTTGGGAGGAATTGTGCCTCATCACTAGTGTTGGTAGGTGGAATTATGCCCCTTCATGGTTGTAATTTGGAAAAATTGTGACAAATCAACGTCAGGAGGAGGAATATTGCCACATGGGGTGGAAAAACTAGTCGTATTGCCATACGGGGTGGATAAAGGTAAGCAGAGGTGCACGTGGTGGCCACAATTTACAAAACACAGATACACTATCAACTATATATCTCAGATCTGAGCACAGTTTTGCCCTTGAACTAATTGCTTAAATTTTTCATCATGTGTTTTCCACCATGTGAGGAATTTCAAGGAAATAATGATAGATTTTAAAGCAACCACCCACACAAAATTTAAATATGTAACACTATACACTATCCGAGGGTCTGTTGGCCAGCCTGATGACTGTAAAAGTGGCTCTTCTCCTCTTGTGGAGGTCTTTACTTCTCAAATGGGATATACAAGTGTCATTTAATGAAGTAGTACTTTCAACATAGAGTTAAAAATTCTGGCAGCCATTTAACCTAGATGGCTAATGATAGAAAAGGGAATTACAAAGCCAGATAGCTCCAGATTATAGGTGAGTATTAAAAGTGAACAAGCCAACAATGCCAGCCTCTACATACCATTGCTGGCCTCTTTCTGCAATTGTTGGTTTCCTGTCTGTACTTCTGATCCTCCACTTTCTGCATGCTTGTTTAGCATTGATAACAGCATTGAAAATAAAGTCAGAGCTCCTAATTTGAATGATTTTTTTAACCCTGATTAAAAACACCTTGATATTCAGGCCGGTAGCATTTTTCAAGGTCAGCATTGGCAACCCATATACTTCCCCATGTTAGATTTTCCTTAACATATGTATGGTATATGTGTTCTATTCTCAGAGCGATATGTATAGATAAATGGCATTCTATTCTATTTTCCTTACGCAAGCAAAACCACCAAAGAAGTGTTCTGTGGGGTCAATAGGCTAACATTAATTATTCTTACACCCCTCCCATCAACCGCTCATTTCTCACATTCTTCTTCAGCATTGTTAATTTTTTTGTTTCACGTCACAAAAATATGCCACTAACGGATGTGAGCGTCCTATACCGCCTGCCATTTACAGATCTGCTGGGCTGAAAATTCCAAGGCATTAATTAGCGGAACAGAATATCTCCTTCATCCTCGCTGCATCCCCCAAGTGAAACAAATGCAAGATTTTCCAGGCGATGGGACTACACTGAGGGTCTTATCTGCCGGTCCTACACAATTCTTTCTTTTCCGCCACTTGAAGAATGAAAATATTTTGATTTTAGAAATCTCCATTTCTTTTTACTCTTCATAATCATAAAGGCCCTGCGGTGATTTTCAATTTTTTTAAAGTATTGCCTTTAAATAATTTAATATCACACATTTTACACAGCTTGAAGTAATTTTACACCAAAATCACAGAAAGGAGTGGGAAGAAGAAAAAAGAGAAGGCCATGTTGGTAACAGAAATGATTATTTTTGTAAGAATATAGTGACACTTTATTGTATGTATATTAAAGAGCAATGCTGTTCGGACAGCGAAATGCTCATTTATATATATGCCCCGAAAAAGTCGACAATGATGAAACCCGTGGTGGGATTTGGAAAACAGCCTGAGGGATACTTGTAATAAGGTTTTAAATGCCTTTAAACTTGTGAGTGAAATAAACAACTTTGGAATTAGTGTGGTCTTAATTTTTGCATTGTGTTGAATACTCTGCAGGTCTTTGCTTCTAATGGTCTTTGTTAGAGGTGGAGAAAGTATAAATGTCAGGACCCTCGGTCAAACCATGTGGCTAATAGTGGTGGTTGGATAATTGAATAGCCGATTCTTGGATAGGAGAAATTCAGACTGAAAGTCAGAATTTGAGCAATCTGAGTTGCAACCTAACATTACTATACCTGTCATTGACCAGTATAATCATTGTCATAGACAGTTATAGTAGTCTGCTGAACTACTAGTAGTCAGCTGGATTGGCTGAGCCGTATTTTACCTGTCATTGGCATTGGATTCCAAGTCAGGATTTTTGTATTCAAAGAAACTCCAGTGACTAACTTAGCAGAGGGGTGTAGGATCAGAGGAGATACTCTGGAATTTCAGAACTCAGAATTAGAGCAATCTGAGTTTCAACCCAACATTACAATACCAGTCATTGACAAGTAGTCTGCCAGACGATGAAAGCTGTCATTAACCAGCAGCCGGATTGGTGTACCATACTAAACCTGTTATTGGCACTGGGTTATGAGTCAGAATTTTTGTATTCAGAGTTCCTCTAGTAGTCAATTTAGCATGGAGCAGGACGGGGGATCAGAGGGGATACTCGAAAAAGAAACAGAAAACAAGAGGACAAAAATGCATGAGTGGTTGTATGGGTTACCACAAAGTAAGGCTTTGAAGTTTGCTAACCATCCTTTGCTGTTGGACAATCTTTTCTGATTGGCTGATAATCTGGAGGTGAAGAACATTCTGATGCTTCCTATCATATGGTCCTTGGCTACACCGAACAATGGTATTGTAGTACTGTGAATTAGCCTGCTTTTCAATACATGGACTAGATCATACTAGTTGAGGTGGTCGGTATATATACAGGTATTTTGATTTTGAAGGTAGCTGCAACCTTTTATCACCTTTTTATTTGGGTACCCAAGGGTTATTTTTAACATGTTAGGCTATAGTTATTTATAATGGACCTGCCATCCAGTCTAATTTATGTAATCTGAATTCTGAACTCCAGTAATATAAGAGTGGAGAGGAACTGGAGGTTAACTTTTCCAGACAAGGTAAAAGCCATACCAGTCCAATGCCTTATGGTCCATGATCATCTCCAATAAAAATCTAACGTTGGCATAGATGTCACTCCATACTGTAGGGGAGGTTGACATCAATTAGCCATGTTTGATGTCTTATAATTGTACACTTGGACTAATTTTTTACTATCAAATAAAAGCGCACAAGGTCTCCTCCTGCTGGTCTTCCCCACTTCCTTGTCCATTGAAGAAAACAAGCATCTTGGCAAAGAGATGGGCAGTGTGTGAATACAGCGATCCTACCTAAACTATCACCCAAAACGGTCATGAATAATTGTTTCCAGCAACAGTAATTGCAAGTGTGTATAAAGCATTATTGTAAGTAGAATGTTGAGAAGTGCAAACCTGAAAAGACATAAAAAATATGTCACGTATAGTAATTATTTATGCATTTTGAACAATCCTTTGGGTGACAGCTTTTCTCTTTAATATGTACTTTGGCATTACTGTTGCCTAATTTTATTAGGAGATATGAAGGGAAAAAAATGATGTTTCTTTAATTAGTAATGGCAGCCAATCTCCTTCCCTCCCCTCAGGTGCAGTGATAGCCCATATTACTCTGAATTTTTCATAATTAATGAAAGTTCTGATTATAAGTGTAATGATATGACATAGTTCATGTAGAGAAAATCTTTTTTCTTCCGTCTTGTCATTTTTTAAATAATACCTTCCAGGAAAAGCAGACAAAATCCCTGATTCTGGTCTGTGGATAAGGGAGCCTTGGCCCCTTCCAGACTGTAAAGGGCCAGATTTAATAAAGCAGTCTAAGGCTGGGGAGACTTTGATCAGTGAACCTGGGTAATCTAGCAAACCTGCAATGGATTTATTCAAAGTCAAATTTGCTATTTGCTTATAAATGCTTTGAATCATGGACCAGATTCATTCTTTGATTGCTGGATCACCCAGCTTCACTGATCAAAGTGTATTCTCTCCAGCCTTGGAAAGCTTTATTAAATCAGGCCCACAATGACAATTCTGCAACAGTGCAATTCACTGTGATCCTGAGTTTAGTTACTGCTCAGGACTTTATAATGCTTATAAATTATGTTTGTGATTGTGTGGATTTTCTTTCAATGATCTATTTTCTTCACACAGTCAAAAGACTGGCTAGATTCCATCCACCCAAGAATGACACTGAGTCATTGTAAACAAAAGAAGAATATAAGGAAGGTAAAATATAAATAAAAAGGTACGTAAGAACCCCGAAATGTAAGATGTAAGACCCTGATTACCCTGATGAAAGCAGCAAATCCAGATGATACGGGTCGGTCTAAGTGAACTGGCAATTCAAAATATAGGTGTCTCACACTATACTAATAAAATAAACCACACTGATAAAAGGTAGCTAAGACATTTTACACTGAGACACTGGCCCCGATTTAATAAAGCTCTCCAAGACTGGGGAGAATAAACTTTCATCAAGTGAGCTAGGTGAAACAGAAAACCTGGAATTGATTTCATAAAAGTCATTAGCTATTTGTTAGCAAATGTTTTGAATCCTGGACCAGATCCATACCAGGTTTTCTGGGTCACCCAGCTTCACTGATGAACGTGTATTCTCTCCAGCCTTGGAGAACGTTAATAAATCAGGGCCACTGAGTTGTGCATGACAAACTCATGAGACGTTGAGCCTGATTTTTTAAAGCTCTCCAAGGCTGGAGAGAATACACTTTCATCAGTGAAGCTGGGTGATCCAGCAAACCTGGAATGGATCTGGTCCAGGATTGACAGCATTTGCTAACAAATAGCAAATGACTTTTAGGAAATCCATTCCAGGTTTTCTGGATCACCCAGCTCCACTGATAAAAGTGTATCCTCTCCAGCTCTGGAGAGCTTTAATAAATCAGGCCCATAGCAGCCAAGAACCTCCTTGTTTGTTTAGTCGGAGGTCATCTGATCCAGCCTGCTTTGACTTTAGGTCACGTAAAAAAGTTTGGATTGGTAGTTTTTTTTTTTTAATTCATGTTAATGATAATTCATGTGATATGGTAATTCTGACTTGCAGCTAATGTTTCCTGCAAAGCATGAATTTTACTGATAAGTCCGCTTTAACACTCATCTAAAGAAAAGCTGATGAGAAAGGTGCTTTTTATTATTCATTTGAGGTGCAGAGGAACCTTGTGCAATAGCAGGAAATCATTGTAGACACAGAACCTGCAAAAGGAGATAATAGTAGGGGCTCAAAAAATGTGAATTTTCTGAAAGAAGTCTAATGGAAAAAGAAAATACATTAGGAATGTTGTTCCATTTCAATATTCGTTTGTTGAAAAGCCGCCAAACTGTCAAAAACTGTTTGCTTTCTGTGTTTTGTTGCATTGCCTAATTTTTAATAATGTGTTGCACAAAGATAAAAAAACACAAACAACGAAAAAGAAAACCAAAAACAGTTGTTTGTGCATATGTTGGTGAAACCCTCTAGAAAATAGCATGGCATTGATGGTGAATGGGAATAAAACATTCCCTGGGCTTGGTAATCAGTGAGGAGTCTGTACAGGGGGAAAAGCACCCATTGTTGTGCCAGTGGGGGAAATAGTGCCCCATTATGGGTGCCAATGGAGGGAATATTGTCTTATCTGTGGAAGGAGTGTGCCATTGTTAGTGTCAGGGAGAGTACCATAACTGGTGTCAGTAGGGGAATCAATGCCACATTGTGGGTGTCAGTATGAGCAATTGTGTCCCACTATTGGTGACAATAGGATAACAGCACTCATCAGTTTTCGTGGAAAGAGTAATGTGCTATTGTTGGTGTTAGGGAGAGTAGAAGTACTCCATTGTTGGTGTCTGTAGAAGGAAAAATACCCCATCATTGGTGTCAGTGGAAGGAACAATGCTTTGTTGTTGATGTCCGTGGGAGAAAAAGTTTCACATTCTTAGTATCAGTGGGAACAATAGTGCTCCATAGTTGGTGTCAGTGGAAGGAGTATTATCCATCATTGGCCAATTGCCTAGTCTAGGGCATAATATTCCATTGTTGGTCTTAGTAAGAGGAATGGTGCTCCAAGGGTTAGTTATAGGAAGCAAAAGACACCATCTGGCCCACAGGCTGCAGTTTGGGGACCATGTTCAAAAATTTTTCCCAGGCAAGTATACCCATGTAGTCATTTACTTCTTGAGCCCTCGGTAACAAAGTGGGGCTTCCAAATTTACAAGTGACCTCCCCGTGTGACTGTGTTTGGGCCTGAGTGGATAAACACAAAACCTATACACTGTTAATCCGGAGGCCATATCATTAATCCTATTGTTGAGACTAGCCATTGGCTGCTTGGCCTGGGCATTGTCATGGGTGAGCAGATCACAAAGTCCTCTATACCTGGCAGTACTGGGTATAGACAAGCAAGGAGCTACAGCGAAGTGCAGGTAAGGTGAGTATAAGAGGGTCAGGAAATGCCCTTTGCTTGGGCAAGGTGACAGCGTCTCCTTAAGTAGTCACCTGATGGTGCTCATACTCCTGCTATAACATCACTTTTTGCTATGTAACAGAACAGCAGTGATCGCCTGGTATGTTTGTGACCTAAATAACTTTTCAATCAATGAATCAGTAAATGATGGACATTTATTTGATGGGCACCCTAAGAGATAGCCATATTCAAATTCAACTAACGGAGAAAGAGAGACAATTGTCCAGCGGGAAGAAGAAAAATGATTATTTTTCAGTCCTGCTTCCCGTGAATTCCTATGCCCTCCCAGAACACATAGGAGATGTTCTAATTCCAATTTCCCCCCTCTCCTAAAATCAGCATGTCCGGCAGCACGCAGCGCTGAGCCCAGGCCCAGCCAAATTTAGGTGCACATGAGTCACTGTTGTGCAAGAAAAAGATTTGAAAAGCCGGCAGGAAGCGTGTCTCATCGCGTTCCCGTGTTTTCAGTGTGTGGCGTGTATAATGTGAGCACACCAAGAGATCCAGAGATATTCTGACATAAGAGGAGCGGAGCTGTATGGAAAAAAAAAAAAGAGGAGGAGGAGGGAACGCTGACAGGAAAAGGGGAATGTGGAAACACAGCAGGTAGAAGCTATTTAGGCTATAAATACCCACATCCTACATGATCACTGCCCGTCTATTATACAACACTTCAATCACCTTCCAAAAATATTTGGCGCGTCACTGGCGCCATCATTTGAGAGACAGGTAAATCAGTATGGAAGCAATTTAACGGAAATCTGCCTTATTCTATTTTTAAAAGAGCCAACATGGTTCCTGTTGTTATTTTATGTATTCTAAGCATTTATATAAAGAAAGTGCAACTCCATTTAAACAATTTAGGTGAACTGTTAATAAAGATGTTATTCTTTTCAGCCAGTCTTGTGACTGACACACTGCTACCACAATGCACAACCAGCAGACTGACGCCATTATTTCCAAATAAAGCTCGGCAGTTTTCCCTGGTACATGCACATTTGCTAAAGTTTGCTCAGTTCCTAATTCCTAATTCTGTAAGCTGCCTATACACCTTCCTCTGAAGTTCCCAGTGCCTGAAAACAAGGTAGAATGAAGACTTTGTCCAATACAAAATAACCAAGACAGCACTGAACCTCCAAACCTGGGAGGCTATACAGCTTTTGAAGCTTCATGTTTGTTGTCACGCATTAACTACAAAACTTTAGCGGATGTTAAAAGGGTTAAAAGGCCTGGAATTTGATTTGTACGGTTACTGATCCAACCATGCCTTTTCCCCGTAGCAGTCTACAGCTCCCCTTTAGCGATAAGAGTTGTGTCCAGACAATCATATAGCTACAAACATTACAGTTTATCAATGTCCTGCCAGCACTAGGAAAGGAAAAAGTTTATATACAGGTGGTGGAGGTGGAGGTTAGGTGTTAAACAAGGTAGCAGAATGGCACCCTAAGCAAGTTAGCCACTCGCCCATCCAATAAATTGACATTGATATGGACAGCAAAAAGCACAAAATAAATCCTCTTATTATTATTGTCTCCCATAGGACACCAACTGCCTAAAAGTCCATGCTCTCTTGAGAAGTGACAAGAAGGTACCAACTCCAACATATTCAATTATGTTTCCAATTTGCTGAAGAAATATAAAGGTTAAAGCTGGCCCTCTGGACATCTCGGGACTCTAGGTTTCTGCCTAGGGTTGCCCTGTGTAAGATCCAGTTCTGCGGAAGACTAGTTTATATTGTTATCTGCATTAGCTTTGTCCTTGGCTACAAAATGTTATCTGCCCCACATCACTCTCCAAACCATAAATGTACCAAAGCTAAAAAGGTTAGAAAAATGATCTGCAAACAAATTCTGCTACACTTTTGCAGAGAATGTGGAACATTTACATCAACCCTGCCTGTGAGGGAGTTTACAGTGTAATATCCCTACCAAAGTCATACAACCACATGTATAGCAGCCAGTTTAATTGAAATGACTCGGACCAAGATAAGTACAATATGTATGGTAAGAGGTTTTGGTTATTTAGGTTTGCCTTGTTATTTAGTCCTTCTGTTGTGGATTATACAAATCCTTACATATTAATATATATTGCTAGCTACCAATACATTTTTCACAGATAAAAAGAAAGATTGGATGTTGACATTTTGTGTCCTCATATAATGCTTAGCAGTCAGCTGCAAAAACCCTTTTCCTACAAAACTCTGTAGCTCAAGCTGCAGTTTTTTTACACAAGTACAAAACTTCAATAAGACTATACCTTTGATGTACATTTTGTGTTTCTTTATGCAACTATTATTGCATACAAAAAATAAAAATAAATAACCTGGCCACAAATGTAGCCCACCCCTTTTTTAAGGGCTTAATCTTGACAAGTTTGTTCTCTTTGATTTGGGTTTCCTGCAGGAAGCTTTGTATCAACAACACCCATAAAGAATGCTTGAAGGATGTGTTGTCAGTATCAGTGGGAAATAAAGACATTCTGCAATGTTTTCATTCTATGTGGATCAATGCGTGCTTAGGGCACGCTAATCAATTCCTCGTGAGTTACAGTGCGTGTCTGCAGGATTGGGAACTCTGCTGTGCCTCCCGGTTTGATTTCCACCACAGATTTGGAGACCTCAGCTACATAAAGAAAGACATTGATAATAGCAGAGAGATGTCAAACTTAATTAAAGGCCCTTTGTATACAGTCCAGGAGTTTACAGTTTTTTATTTTCTAATGTTACACAGTGCACAAGAGAAATTCATGTCATCCAGTTTGGGTTTACATTTTACTGTAATACAATGAGAAGGGATTGGCCAATTTATCCCTATACCCTACAAAAACTAATTTCAGGAAGGGGGGGAGGGTATC
The DNA here is from genome assembly GCF_032062135.1 of Pyxicephalus adspersus. Classification (NCBI taxonomy): domain Eukaryota; kingdom Metazoa; phylum Chordata; class Amphibia; order Anura; family Pyxicephalidae; genus Pyxicephalus; species Pyxicephalus adspersus. The sequence continues at coordinate 13,724,918 of NC_092859.1, forward strand.
CAAGATCAGGGGGGATGATGATATTCATAAGGAAGAGTAACCCTGCAGTGTGTTGTATAATCATGTCATCTTTCTAGGCCTCTGACATCACATTCTTGAAAACCGGACCTCGAGCAGGTGCAGTCCCGAGTCCAGGTTACATATAATGTAAATGAGACCCCTGTTCCATTATTTTTCCCCACCTAATTAGAGATGCAGCAATGTAAGGAGCTATTAATAAACAAACCTGTCATTTCCATCAGACCTGTTAAGCAGGGTTCGCTGACCCCAGCGTCCATTATTCACAGACTTTGCTAATCGTTGTGTCCTTTGCACAGCTCTATATTAATTAGTACCAGGAACGTGTGGCCTCCCAGTATGCCTTGTTTTTTGGATCAACTTTAACTGGCTCTCATCACAGCATAATTAGGTACTTAGATTAACTGCGGCCTCAACAGCACATCAAGATTCACGTTCTAAAATGTGTTTGGCAGTGTACACTTGCAAGTTTACAAGTAAATTGGTAGAAGAATATGGTTAATACTGCTCATCCAGCATCTATAGCAAAATGTAAAACTTGCGGGTTCAGCAACCCCGCTGTGCAATACGGTAATAAGGAGAGAAAAATTGGATCCTCAGAATTGGGTAAAGTGGGTGGAGAAGCAAAAAATTTATATTGCTAGGATTGCTATATAGGAGATGGGATATAGGTAGGAGCTAGAAACAGAGAACAAGAGGCAAGTATTCTCTGTGGTCAGTTATATTCTGTACTTCTAAAAAAGCATCCAGATTTTTCTTAAATCAATCTATAGAACTTCAATGTTCAAGTTCAAATGTCATCCTGAGGGGGCCTTTTCCACATTTTCACAGACCTTACTGTAAAGAATCCCTTCCTTATGCAGAGATTAAACTCCCTCCAGAGTCTAAGAATGCCCTCTTGTCCTTTGTAATGACCCTAAAGTGAATAATTTTGAAGCAAGTTTTTGTCTTAAACCCTCACTTCTTACCCCCCATTCCATATCACCCTCCCACTGTGTACTCCCCCCCACCTCTTGGACTGTAAACATTTTTGGGCAGGGTTCTCTACTCCTCCTGTGTCATTGTTGGTATATCAACCCCTTTTTTAATTTTACAACTTTGTGTAATATGTAGGTGCTTTATAAATACAGTATAATAATAATATTATTGGGAGAGGTAATTTAACCTTCCTGAATATATTCATCAACTCTCTTACGAATATGTATGTGCATTGTTTTCCTAATAATGAAAATAGGTAAAAGTAGCATTAGGAAAAGAATGTTTTATGGGGCTATTAAATTGGGATACAGTATATACATATAATGTTTTTGTAAACCCACACAAAGTACATGAGCAATTGTAATCTTTGTTACTGCCTACTGAGTGCTTAACCACATTCTTATAATCATCTAATAAGCAGAAAAGTGATTTTAACCCCTTGCAGATGAATTATAATTCCATAGATTAATGTTGTTCAATACAATCAGTACATTAGTGTGTTGGCCTGAAGAAAGAATGCTTTTTATATTGCTGACCATTTGGAAGAATGTCACTTTTACAGATTGCCAAAAAGATCATTGGTGCCAGTTAAACTGACCTATGAGTCAAGAATTGCTCAATGCTCAAGGAACCCCTAGAAACCTCTGGAGGAACCTTGGTTGAGAAACACTGCAATAGATGGTTCTTAGAGGTAAAGAAGTGTAGGGGTCTTTGGACAAATTTTAAAACCTTTTCTGTTCCTCATTGGCAACTACTGTTACAAGCGCCATCCCTTCCCTCTCTCTGCATGCCACTTTAGAGCTCAGCGGAGCCAGGCCTATAAGTATCAGACCATACTTGTACCATCATCTGCCCCTCTGATGTCTGTGGTCAGCTTTAGAGCCTATGCTGTACTCTGTTCTACTAACCACCTCTGATTCCTGTATATTCTCAGAGCTGTATAGAAATATTGGCCAGCTAAGCAGAAATTAGCGCACTTAACTGACGTATATTTTTGGAAAGCTGTAATTAGGATATTCAGGAAAAACAAAGCAATGGAAAAGGTCCCAGAGGTCGACAGGAAGATAATAGAAACGTCAGATGTATAGGCTCCTGTAATTAATATTTTTTAGCTTTTATCAGCAATTCATTGTGCTTCCCAGAAGGTTTCAGCTATAGAAGGCACAGCAATATTTACCAGGGTCTGTTGCTTACGGCTGCCTATCCAAAAGAAATATATCCATAAGAAATAGTTTATTGAGCAAATCTGCCATTCATGACAAAGCTACTGGTTTGCATAATTTCCCCCATACCCATTAGCACATACTTTCCATCTTTCCCTGCTCCCACAAACTTTCATTTAGCTGCCAGGAATTTACAAACATACCAAGTACTGTTGTCATGTTACACATGCATGGTTTGCCTTTCATTATGTGTGTCCCTTCTCTCTTCCCCTAGCTTCTGCTTAGTCTCTTGTCTCCTCCCCTCTTCTTCATTCTGTCATTTACTCTCATCTCAGTTGCATGCTACTGTTAGCTACCACAGCATGATTTTTTGACCTATCCATCTGTTCATCGGTGTATGATCTGCACAGTTTGGAATAAACTTCTTCAAGATCTACAAGGTGTCCTTTGGATTGAGTCACTGTCAGCCAATTCACCTAGGACTGCAGTTATAGCCATCTCATCACAACTGTAAGTTTTCAGAGATCACACTGTAAGTGCTTAGACTGGAGAGGCAGAACAACTGTATATACTCAAGTATAAACTGAGATTCTTTTACCCTCAAAATGTACAGTTTGCACACAAATCACACCAGTAGATGTCGCTGTGTAGCAAACTCTTGCTGTTGAACACAAGAAACAGCAGTTTGTTACATACCTTACATGAAGAAATGGTGCCATCTACTGGCAGCCAATCACCATAAGCGCATCATTATTTAAGAGCCAGTAATACACTATAACCAACTCAAAATAACTAAAAACTTTAACCAGTTAAAAATCATGAAAAAGACATACATACTGAGCCCATGTGATTTTTTTTTTATTTGTGTTTTCTTTTTATTGCATGCTTTAAAAATAACACATTATGGAGATATTTATTTATGGTAAATTTATTTGCATTTCTATTGATTGATGTTTTCAATTTTAGTAATACCAGCCACATTTTGTGCACCAGGTTTATGTTAAAGTCAAAGCAGGTTCACTGCATCATAAAAAATAATACTTAGGTTTTTCTTTGGATTGGTTTATATTCAAGTATTTACATTACTTCTAGATATACAGTAATATGGGACTCACTCCATATGACTTCTTGTGTATGGTGACTGGCCTAATGCTATATTAAAAGGACAGGTTCTAAGCACTGTGCAAGTGCTTACACAGGGCTGTGTATCTTTTGATCAAAGCAACTGGGCTTCTCTTCAAAATCTTTTTTTGCATTACATATTAGTATGAGCTAAAAAAAAGTCTAGCATAAGTCTAGTTAAACATGTTCTTTTTAGTTTTGGATAGAACATGAGAAGTATTAGAACTGCCTCTAGAAGAATATAGATGACAATAAAAACTGGAAAAAATGTTCAAATCTGTCTCCACTATATCCAAAATAGTAATAAATAAAATACACTGATTTATTACAACTGTGACTAGAATTTTGTCGTTTGTTAAAAGAAATACAGTGGTGTCACCTCAGGGACTGCTACTTCCTGCCATATTTATGTATACAGCTGTAAGAAATAGTTTATTGATCCTTAAAAGCAAGCCTACAATTCTGAGCAAAGTTATGGGTTCCTTTAATTGACCCTGTGCCCATTAGCACATACTTATCTTTTCCAATGCTCCCTCAAACCCCCTTTTAGCTTCCAGAAAAAAAGAAAATCTCGGTCTATACTTGAGTCACACCAATAGCTGACCTGCAAACTAAGTTAAACAAATGATAAGGAATGAACTACTTGAGTACACGTGTGCAAGTTAAGGGATCCCAACCCCGCCAGTCAAGATGGACAAAGAACCCGAAGATGTAAGAAGCCAGGCAGAAAATATCAACACTGCTAGAGGCATTTTGGTGATGCATTAGGTAGAATTTAAAATCAAGGGTAACAAAACACATCAAAACAAGTTCTAATCAATGTCCTGCTATTATGAATGTTATAAACTATTATTTTAAAATACTATTTAAAGAAGAAGAAGAAGTAAATGCAGAGTTAAAATATTCAGGGATCATTCAACTGCCCTCTTCTCCATTAGCTGTGAAATGGGAGCAATGTAAGGTCTATGTAAGCTCCAAACCAGATTGATAGAGCTTACTCAGGGCCCTGCGCTCTCTTCCTGCTCCCATGTGTCATCTTGCAATAACCAGGCGCCCACGCTGTCATGCAGGAGGAAGGGGAGTGAGTTGATTTTATGTGGCCAAATGTTTTCTTTGCTTCTTGCAAATAAATGGAGCAGGGGAGCGACATAAAGGTGGATTAGCCGCTGGGGTAATGTGCTTGGATACAATGCAACAGTCTAAATGAGCCTTTAATGTGGCCCCACAATTTTGTTCTGCATGGGTGCAGTAAAAGGTTGCTTTACCGGCTATGAATCTTTTCCAAAGCTTTGTTTTTTCTTCCTTAGCTTTGTTAGCTGTTCATATATAAACTGGAGTTTAATTTGTTGCCTGTAATTAGATTTTAAAAAAGTCGAGCCCTATATGTATATATCCTGATGTGATTATAACATCAAATATAACCATGTATACTACTTGCCAGGTATCTTTTTCAGCAGTGATTTGGCATCAATCAGGGAAATCACAGACCCAAGGGCACAAAAAGTCCAGGAGAGCCCAGCTAGAGCCAGCCGGCTGTCTGTCTCTAGATGGACTTATCACTCATGATTAACACAGCAAAGATGTCATAATCACATTACCAGCCTTCATTACAAGAGGAAAGGCCTTTGAGATAACAGCTTTACAGGGAGGATTAGCAGCACAGCTAAGGCATTGATGCCAATATTTTAGATTTTTTTTTTTTAAAGTTAAAGATCATAAAGTATTATAATGAGCCCTTAATGCCTTAACATAAACAACAGATCCCCGTTATGCCAAGAGGGGGCATCTTATTTTGGTGGTGGCAGTGAAAACAATGCAGCCATTTCTTGCTTTTTTAAGGTCAAATGAAGAGTCTCTGGCATTGAAGACTTCCATGAGTTGGAAGTCCATGCCTGTCGCTGCATACCAAGGATCCATCAACTAGGTAAATACCATGTACTGAAGGGATAAAAAGGTTGGAGGATGGAACCACAACTCACGGCAGAGGGTATCCAACATTCCTAACAGTGCCAGGTGCTACAGATAATGCTGAAAGAGAGCCATGGTCAATGAAACAGGTGGTAGTGAGACAAGTGGGGAAAACATTCTGCTTTTTGAGGGAAAGTCTACTTTATTTGGGTAGTAACACATTTGTGTTAAGTAAACAGTGTGGGCACAATATGCATGTTCTTGTTACTCTTCATTTTTGCAATTTAGGTCCAGGCTGTTTAATAGAACTTTGAGTGTTTGACATGTTTTTGACATTAGGCCCCAACTACAATCAGATGTCAACTGGAAGAACTTCAGTGGGCAGCGGAGAAAATTTGGAGAAGATTTGGGGAGATTTGTGGAGGCAGCAATTACATCACATTACTTTTTAGTAGTGAAAGTTTAATGTATCTAAGCTCAAGATCAACAATTAAATATATTGCATTTTACCAGTCTCTAACTATGGCACCTGCTTTGGTTTTCTTGAAGTAAAACACACTTTCAATCCTAGGTTGACAAAGTTCACTTTTTGGGAACGGGAACGGGGAACGGGGTTGCCACTTTATGACAGGACAACAAGAACTTTACCCATGGGTGAAAGTGGGTCTGAAGTCTTCAGAGATAACAATGTAACTAACATTCGATCCTAGGTTGACAATGTTCACTCGTTGCCACTCAAGGACAGCATTGCCACTCTGGGACAGGACAACAAAACTTTCCCCTGGGTAAAAGTGGGTCTGTAGTCTTCAGAGATACCAATGTAACATTTAAAATAACCTAAGGGAATATAAGAGATGTTCATTGTTTGCATACTCTTTAGGAACACTGGGACGTTTTTATCACTTATTGGGGAGATTCCTGACAGTTCACCAGGACAGGAAGTGATGGGAAATCCCACAGACAACAAAACGAGAAACTAATCCTTTGCTAATCTATCTTAATAAAAAACAAGATTTGATTGTAATTCCACATTCACTGCGGTCTATAAAGTATTTATATTATACTCTATTATGCATCTCTGTGTAAACTAGCAGCAATTAATCCTAGTGGCAGAATACATTAGCATTAAGTAAACAAGAAGACCCGGCCATGTGGGTTTCCCTGCTAATTACCTGGGACGTTGCAGTATTTTATGGATTTAGCCAATATTTATCTCATTTAATTAGTAATATTTAGGTGTGTTTACTAAGATCTGTCAGCTTAAATTTATTGGTAGTCAGTTTGGGGCTTTAGGATTTCACTTATCCCTGTATTTAGAAAATAATTATATCTGCTATTCGGGGTGCCTGAGATCTCAGCTAAACGGATAATTTTATGTTTTCAATTCCCTGGGAAATAAAATTTGAAGTATATCTAAAGGCAAAACATTTCCGAACTTGGATAGAATAGGAATTTCTTTTTTTAGTGCTGTCTATATTTGTGAGATATGTTTAACTCCCTGTCCTAGAGATACAGAGAAGATGACAGCTGTGATTAGAACAAGTGTCCCCTTTGGAAAATTTCCTCTCTGTTCCTGTTCCGGTTTACTTGTTTAACACCATGGTACTGAATTAGTCCAAATGCCTAATTAGCATGTTTTCACAGTGGAGTGTGATTAGCCAAAGATCAATCCAGCAGAACCTGCCACTGTAATCATAATAATATTAAGGTTCTGGGTCTCGATTAGGTTCGGCTCTGAGTACATCTTCATCATTGCATGTTTCCTTTGACTAACAAAGGAATGTAGTATAATATGATTACCACCAGGGATAATAGATTCACTTGCGATGGGACCATTCTGTGATGCTGGAGAATTCCAATATATTGGGGAGGAATGTCAGGAATATGAGCCAGGTACACACCTTAACTTTATCAAAGCTGGACAAGTACTGTTCAGCCATTAGGTTCTGTATGGATCCTTTCCATCTTCCAGCTACAACAGTAAGTGCCAAAACTTAGATGTATATTTCCTAGGTTTTATCCCTTTAACATTAGAGGCCTGGTAATCACAGGGACGGTTTCTCTGGTTATTAAAGAAAAAAAAATAGTTATGCTTCCAAGGGGGAAGTGTGGGGGTAATTTGGGTCATGCCTACAAAACTAGTGCCCCTAAAATAATAAAGAAAAAATCTTAACACATTTCCTTCTTCAGATCTAAAAATATATGAGAACTGCAAATCCTTAATGGCTGTGGCTAAAATTCAGGTTTTGATCAGATCATCTTTATTTGTAGTCACCCCATTGTTCTGTAGAGAGCTGAGGCTACAAGTATAAACACCCCCATCCATGATACATACTATGAGGAATCATGGGACATGAAGTCTTCTTATAAGAAGGAAGCAGCCACTCTGCTGTGCATAGAAATAGTGAAAAACAACATCATCCTCTACACAAACTGACTGCAAAAACCCAAACTTTTTTAAAGTAAGAAGAATTTTTCAAAATACATATACTACTTATTTATGATTGTGTGCTGTTAGTCTTTATTCATTTTTAATGTGAGAACTTGAGATCTCCATTAAGGTCTAAGTCGCACCATTGCAATTCAAAGCATGTCTGAACTGTCCTTAACTGAATTCAAAATGCATCAAACATGAAAACGCACCTCTGAGCACATTTAAAATTGAACATTGATAGATCAAAGCAGTTGAAAAGCAAGGTTAGATGCAGCTACACAAGCCTTTACCGTGAAGACAAACCTTCACATATCAGTTTGAGAAAGGATATGGTGAAACGACAGCATTATTTTCAGAGCATGATATAAGTCTGCTGAAAGGTTTACCAAGATCTATGCATGGAGTTTACCTAGAGGGGATTGTTTTTTATCGCCAACAAGGGGTGCAGTGGGGTGGCCACGGGTGGGAACTCTGTGCTCTCACATTTTTCGGGAATGGGCATGCGTGCCCACTCTTATTTTGCAAAGAATTCTTTGGTGGTCCGTGGCTCTGGGCGGTCTGCTCCCCGCGGGGTCAGGAGAAGGTCCTGGGGGGTGCACCGGCTGGAGCCGCAGACTATGTCTCACGTATGGAATTGCAGGCTCAGGGCGGTGGGCTGGTTGCCTCTCTGATCACAACTTGCCTTCTCTCCCATCACAGGCTCAGATTGGGCGGGTTCTGGTATCATGACGTCGCACTGGGGGAAGATTCTTCCCCTTTGAGTGACACATAGGCAGGGGTGTAGTGGGGCGGGCACGTTTACATAACAATTATGCGCATGCGCACTCATCATGGATAGTGCCCCCTTTTCTTTTTTTACGACTACACCCCTGTCACCAACAAAACTGGAGTCATATATGAATAAGGTGAAGATTCTGTATTTGTTGTAAGCAGGATTAGTCTACACACAACTTAGTAGTATAAACCAACCCAAGCACTATAAACCCAACCAGGGTTCCTCCAGAGGTTGCTAGGGGTTCCTTGAGCAATGATAAATTTGTACCTCTCAGGACATTTAAATTACACCAATGATCATTTTGGCTATCTCTAAGGCATTTTTCCAATGACCAGCAATGTAAGGCATTCTTTCTACTGACCACCATGCTAATGTACTGTGAGCTGAACATAAAGAATTCATAGCAAGGGTTCCCTCATGTTAAAAAGGTTGTGAAAGGCTGCAATAAACAATTTTACAGTAAACTGCAATTAACACAGCTCTCTCAAAATTAGTAATCTGTACCAAATAGGGAGATAAAATACAAGGGTCAGTATACTACAGAACAAGGGAGAGTTGGGCTTTTCCTTATATATTTTATAATCCATATTAACCAACAGTATATTAGCAGAATTTTATACAGGGATGGTTGGGGATATGGCAGATATAAAATCAGAACAAAACATTCCAACTGTGTTCCTCACCATTCTGTCATTTGGGTAGCCCAGCCCCCCCCCCCCCCCCTTCCCTTAAAACCAGTCCTGATTTGATTATAAATTCTGCATATAGTCATGAAAAATGTCTGTGACTGACTCTTTCTGTATTGCTTAACATCAACTTTTTCTTACATTCAACAGATTCTTCTGGAATATGATAATCCTGAACCCCATTTCCCAATTTGCCTCTTTTCTACGCAACTGCTCCAATGGTAAAATGGAGATGGTGCCTCCTATATAGGCATTAGGATCCACAGTATACATTAAAACTCAATATATATTGCTTGACTGTCCTTGGGCATATCAATGAAGGACAAGAACAAACCTTTTGGTTCTCTTACTCCTATCACTCCTGGAAATCCTAATATTTGTTATTCAGCCAGCAGGCTTTTATTGGCCCATGCACAGGCCGTAAAAGTTCTTAGCTTCTCTTCTTGTCTTCAGCTATATAGGAGTCGTTCTGTGTTGTTCCACAAGCAAATAAAAAGTTCCTGCAGTTGGAATCTTTGTGGTTGATGTGTTAATGTAGAACAATTGGTCCCTACACAGTCATCTCTGCACGGCATTCATAAATATTTGCACATGACTGTATAGTTGCAGAGCTCTGCATGATTAATCACAGCTAATTAGCCTGGAAGCTGGACATCCACAACCTTATTTTTACTAATAACAAGACTGATTCAAGCATTGCTAGAGATAATTAGGTGTATGGATGACTTAAGCCAAACACCAATCAACTTAGTTCAACTGGTTTTCAATTCAATCAACTCACTTGATATAGATGTCTACAGTCGATCGAAAATCAATCAATCATACTACAACATCACAACTCATGCACAGTCTAAATAGGTCTTTTTCCAACCTCTATAACATGGGGGAACCCTTAAAATAACTTTTAGGTCTTCAGGGAACCTCTGCTATAAACACTATATCCACAGCTCACTGTAGATTTCCTAAGTGGTCAGTGGAAAGAATGCCTCCTAAATTTCTTGCCAATGAGAAGAATGTCACCCTTACAAATAACCAAAAACATCATTGGTGTCAGGTAAACTGATCTGAGAGTCACAACCTGCTCATTGCTTAAGGAACCCCTAGCTACCTCTAGAGGAACCCCAGTTGTGAAACACTGATCTAAATCGAGAATAGTGTGAAGACAGACATATTCTCCAAAATTTGCATGAACAGAAAAAAGATTGAGAGGTCCTATTAAACTGTCAAATGTTCTTTTGTTTCTACACTTCATATTGATTGCTTTAGGTCAATTGAATTTAGAAATTCAGAACTGATTTTTAGTTGGATTGATCAAATGATTGCATGGACAGCTCGATTGAATGGGAAAATTGACCCCTGTAAGGCCAGATTTACAATCACCCTCAGGGGACATCAGCAGTTTTTTGTGATGGTGGTGGTGCAAATGTTAACATGGACTTATAATTAAAATTTGAAGCTTGGTTGTCCTGTGGGGATTCATTAACAGAGTAATGGGACTAAACATTCAATCATTCATCAGTTCTGTTGGTGGCAACAAGGAACTAAAGCGAAGTGGTTGATGCCCCTTTAGCCAATGGTATTATGTTCAATGCAGGAGCAGAAACTACGCCCAATTCTGATGACATGGGGGCGTCTTCCCATGTCCAGTGCTGGAGAGCGAAAAAAACAAACTTTTACTGAACTGTAGAGTAGGGTATCTATACCTTCATGTTACATTTAAAAAAATGTAAAATATTTTCTAAAACTAGATTTCCATATTTTCTCTTTTCATGATTTTGTTTTTATTCAACTTTGTGTGTGCAGAGTTATGACATATCACTAAAAAATCATGTATTATAATTATTATTTGTGCAGTATTTTTCATACTGCACATATTCCCAGCTATTTTCATTTTGTATAGTGGTAAAAACACATTTTTTTTTTTTGGAACAAGGATGCCGGTTTCTCTCTACCTGTACTTTATGAAGCAATTTCCTTTCCAGCGAATGTGCCTCATGCAGCTTTTACACTGACATTTTCCTTATGGGGGAAATGTATAATAATAATAAACAAAGAAACCCACTGTGTTCCCGCTGAATCTTTCCAAGTCTTTACTGGATAAACAATGGCAGAAGCTCTCTGTCTCTACTGACACATTATTCTGTTGTGTTACAGGTAAACTCTAACTGTCCCATTGCTACCATGCAGCAAAGATTACTGCTCTACTAACAACCGCTGCTTAATTACTTATTAACATAAATTCCTTTTTAACAACTCAGACAAGATTGTAGCTAATTTTGATTGTAACTCTACAACAGATGTAGAAAAAAAGAGTAACACAATCACAATAACAGCATTTCCAACATATAGACAAAGTATATATATAGACTGGACAGACTGAAAGGAAAAAAACTCTCTAGCTATATGACTACCAAATTAATAAAATTATGAGCCCCTGCTGCTTAAAAAAACCCAGTGTGACAGGAAAGCTATGCATTTTGGTGGGCCCTCCTTGGCCGTCCAGGTCTCTGACCAGACATTGCATATAAGTATGACTGAAAGCCCCTATGCACAGTTGTTTTATTGGTCATCAAGTTGGCACATTCCAGCTAGCGATTTGGGTGCACAAAAGTACTATGAGCTGTATTTTCCTTTGTGTCTTAAGTCTAAGTTTAGTTGAACCAGAAATGAGGGCTGTAATAGACACGTATGGTGCAAAATTCAAATTTAGAGCATTCGGCATGACTCAATTGTGTTAAGAATTGCATCCCTTGCATGTGACAAAACAACTTTAAACCCTCAGTGTTCATGCTCCACCATTCTTTCTGCTTTACTCCTCTATGTAGCAACCTATAACCCCTTCTTTAAAAAAAAAATACATTTACTCCTGGATATTTCAGTTCCTTGTCATCCTATATACTCATTGTAGTACACACAGCACACAGAATATGTACAAAACATGAACAGTGAGAGTTTACAACAGACAGCACACAGACAACATCCAGATAGACCAGGAATATAGACTAAGCCAGACTTCCTCAACATTTTTAACATGAAACAACCCCTAAAATATCCTTCAGGTTTCTAGGGGAACCTACTTATCCTACTATCCACATTGGTGTCACTTAATCTGACCTGAGTTGTCTAAATTGCTAGTTACCCCTAGAAACCTCTGGAGAAACCCTGGTTGAGAAACATACAGTAAGCTGACCACTGGCAGGAAAGTATTGTGATACCATGCTGGATTTACAAATTCTGCCCCGCAACAAATGCAACATGCTCAGAAAAATACAGAAAATTAGTATGAGGCAGCTTTGCAAGGATAGTAGATGCCTATGCAAACACATATGTTATAGACAACATCACAGCAGGCCAACAATTTGAAGCCATTTTACTTATCATGTGAATTCTATGCCAACCAGGAGAGCAAACTATTTTTAGTGCTCCGCTTTTTTTGCTTTAAATGTCTATTAAAGTAAGCCTCCAACAACAATTTCTAACATATATGGGCCATAAACAATCTATAGAGTGACTCTGTTGCTAAACTGAAAAAAAAAAATAGAAGCTAATATATGATGGTAAATGCAGCTCTGCGGAAGAGAGATTATCCTAAGAAATCTGCAGAGAAACCAAAACCTCTGGGAATCTCCTGTTCACCAGCTCCATTCAGTGGTTTTGCCTGCTGACCTTCACAGCCTTACTACATGAAGATGAGTTTCATGAAATACAGATAATAACAGGGTAACTATACAGATCAGTGACCACATTGCCATGTTATAGGAGCTTATATGTTGATATTCAGGTGGTATAGTATAATTTGGGCATTGGCAAGGCGTAGTCATGATGTTTAGGTTTTGACACCATCCCCTGCCATTTCCAAAACCTTATGCTTACATCTAAGTATTATAAAACACTACCTAAACTACATGGCATGTAAGACTTCAGCCAAAAATAACAAGATAAGAAATAATATTAAATTAAATAAGAATACCAGATGCAAATTCAAAAAACTCTATTTTTGCTATCCATGATATAACATGTGTAAATGGTAATGTGGTGTCGACACCTAACCATCATGACTACGCCTTGCCAATGTCCAAAATATACTATACCACCTGAATATCAACATATAAGCTCCAATAACATGTGATTAGCAGTTTAATGTTATTATGAATGACCTTTGAAGTTCAATTGGATGGGAGATAAGGAGGGGTACTAAAGAAGTGGGACCTTGTATTTCCAGTTCATCATCATCATAATAATAGCTCACTTTAGGATCCTTTGGAAAGAGATAGTGGTAATAACAGCTCTATGAAAAATGGGAAAAAATATCAGCCCAATATACTTTTAGATGAAAGAGATTTTTTTTTAAGGCAATGTTCTGAACAGTCAATGTGAATGCTGACGACCTTGGCATTCTATATAACATAGTCCAGCCATAGCTTAATACATCTAAATATTCTATTTTTGCTATTTGAATGGAAAAAAAATTCTAACAATCACCTTTGAGATGTACAAACAAACATTTTCCAAGGAGGAAATAATAGAAATGTCTTTCTTTTGTATTGAAGCATAATGTGGAACTGTAGGCAGATGTGAAATGTGTTCAAATAAATCTTCCTTAAAGCTTAACAAAACTGGTAAATGCAGCTGTTCTTTTATTATTTCCCAGGATGGCAACCAACTTTTACAAAAATATAAACTCTTACCTTTGATATGGATTTTTATGTGCTTTATAGGCTGCTACTGCACATTCAAGCCAGTGGGCGCCCTGCTTTGTTTAGTCTGACACAGTCCAAAAAAACAACAAGACCCCACCCACTCAATTACATCTAATTTTTCATAAATTCAAAGCATAATTTATTCACATCATTTATTCAAACCAAAGGAATATACTTATCATGATACATATGTAGTATACATTCAGTCCTAATATTACTATTACTATTTAACATGTTTCGCAGTATCTGCTTCTTCCGAAATGGTGGAACTGGCATTACATTTGTGATAGTATAATCCCTATTACAAACTGTAACACCGTTCATTACCACATACCTCTATGACAATGTCTGCAGGCACCCCGGAAAATATATCAATGGATAGATGATACAAATCTTTAGGACCACTCAATATACAAATCTGTTCCACTATGTAAAGTGATGTGTCTCTACATAAGACCTACTATTGATTGCAGGCTGTAACAATTCAAGGCCGTTTTATCAGAGACCAAAAAAGCATGTGGCAACAGAATAAAAGTTGGACCTGTTCAGCCAAATGTTTTCTTTTTTTGAGCAAGTGATTTTGAGCAGTAAATTGGCTTCAAAAAGCTTACTAAATCACTAATGTAAACATACTTTAGCTGTGGTTGACTATATTGTGGTCTGATAGTCAGTGCAGGAAAGTAATCAATGAAATTAGTGGTTTACTCATTCATCTTTCATCCACATCTGGTTTATTTTGCTCCATTTTAGGCTATTTTTATACACTGTTATCGATTACATGCTGAGGTACCTGTCACATTAAAAAAAAAATCCATATAATTGTGGAAAGTAGTAAGCATCATACACCATAAATATCAAACTGTACTTTATCCAATCTATTCTGTTATTTTAACTAAAATGAACCCGTGCTTTGATCATACTTGGTTTATTTTGTAGGAGGCTCCATAGGAAGGAGTTACTCATCTTCTCCACATCGGGCTGCAGCCCAGAGATCCTGATGCAAGGATTGACTTTCTAAAGACTGAAACCTGTACAGAACTCCACAGGCTTCACCTTGCAACCATAACAGCCAATGGTCTGGTGGTTGGTGGATCAAGAACAAAGGTAAAACAAAGGAGAACATCATATGATCCCCCTCCCAGAGAAGGTAAATACAACCTGTCTAATGGACCACCTAAAACCTTTAAATCACAATACAGATTTCATTGAAAGGAAACCTGGACAATTCAAACTTAGCTCATGATGAGAAAGTACATAAAGGGGTGACATTAGGGACCCCAACCGCCCAGGTGACATTGCCTGCTTTAAGGTTCTGATTGTCTGAAGGAAACTTCAGATTGACCTGCCCAGTAAGTCACTAATATATAAGTAATTTTCAGTAACTTTTAAATTCTGTAAGCAACATGATTTGCAACATGCTTTGCAGTAAAGAGGAAAGGACTAGAAAATTTCATACAAACATACTGGAAGGAAAGTTTAAACAAAACATTTTGGTTTTCCAGGTTGTATACTTTCCCAATAAACTAGGCTATTTTGAAAAGCTGTTTATTGGTTTTGGGGGGTGGAGGTAGAGTTTTTGACAGTATGTGAATTATTGTGCTGAATATGTTAACACTATGGCAGACTAACCTCTTAGTTTGCTTTCCTTCAGCACTGACAACTCTGCCACTTTGTTGCCATCTTCTCCTGTTCTTCTTCCAAATTGTCATCTTCTTTTTTGCCCATTGGGTGACTCCATGGCCACGGAGAGTGTTGGGAAGGGGAGTATATGCACCTGGTGGGGCTACCAAAACATTAGGTGGGAAAGCAAAGGCTTACTTTAAAAAGTTTAGGGGTGGGGCTCTCCCAATGCGGTCTTCTATGCTAATTGCTTTTCAATACTTATTGTAATACTTACCACAAAATTTCTAAAAAATGGAGAAACTTTTGTACGGCAAAACTAAATTTCTACTTCACCAACAGCAACTAATCAAATTCTCCTTTTCACCATGTGAACGTGGGTTAGAAAATTAGTGGAAAAAATCTGTTTATAAAAAGCAATAAAATTTGCCTATTTTTTTATAATTCATGAGATCCATTGTCTGTCTCTCACTGTCTCTCCTTTTTTCCCAAGCTGTGTCATGTACTCTTTTCAGATATCTAAATGGCAAATGATCCGTCTTGGCATGCGCTACGGTAAAAATGATAGCTTTGACTATGAACAAGAATGTTACCATGCCAAGCAGCTTTGTACAAGCTCGGTGTTGTAATCCCTAGAGCCGGTTGCCCAGCTGCCTCCTTCAAGGCTGGATGTGAAGTGTAGAGTCGGTTAGATAATACAAATGTTCCTATTGTAAAGAGAGGGAAAGAGTAAAATAACTCTGGCAGGTCTGTAATCAGAATCTTTATTTGATGTTTGTATTATTATGAACCCCTCTACATCAATACCTGATTGGTTTAACAATGATTATGAACTTGTCCACTTTTCTGTAAACTGATTGCGCTGTAAAGCACTTACAGGAAATCAGGTTTGGACCAGGAAAAATATTCTAAATTAAAATTAGGTAGCAAAACACAAACGTGTTACCATACAGGTGTAGGTGCCGAGAAGAAAGAAGACAAGTACCCTTTTTTGTACGATCTTAGTATTGCTGGAGTAAAAAGGGGCACAACAATTGCATATTTTCCAGCTTTAGGGGAATGTACAAAATAAAGGAAGGTCAGGGGTAGTCCCTGATATCAAAAGGCCAAACATAATATCCAGTGTATTCAAAGGCCAAGTTGATACTCTTCATACACTTTAAGTGTGCAGAGGAGAAATGTAAAGTCAGAAATATGCATACTTGATCTAGGAAAGTGACTCAAGAAGCAATGTAAGAAAGAAAGATAGCCAGATCGCTGGAATTAAAAAAAAAAAACATTAGCATTGGCAGCCTCCCAAGAACAGTTTCTCTTTGGAAAGTCAGCATTGGCAGCCAGCATTGGCAACCTTCTCAGAGGGTTTTCACTTTGGAAAGCCAGCACTGGCATTCTTACAGGAAAGGTTTCCCTTTAAAACCACATTTTTAAGAGGCAACTTAGCTACAGAGAGATCTCCGGAAGAAACTGGTAGTTAGGTAGACAACCCCATTCCCTCAGAACACACAAGCCACTCATGAGACATTAGGTTTGCTAAGAACATTAAAGCCTCTCATTAAACGCTGAGTGTGCTGGACTGTTTATAAAAATAATCTATGCTTGCTAATTTTATTCCTCCGGGGGCTGTGGAATTCTAGGAAAACAAGTGAGCCGAATGTCAACAGTTCCTCCTAATGCCTGATACTGAAAAGTACACGGCATAATTTGCATACAGTGTACAGAGTTTAAAGTGGAATATCCTCTGGAATGGAAGGTCATTCTTCTTTAATCACTTGCACTAAATTGGTTAAAAATGTCCTAAAAAAAGTAAAAAGTATACTGATCCTTACCGCTGTTTTCCACAATGCCAGATGTCACACATACTGTCCTTCTAGGAAGATTCCTGTGGAACGCAGAGCAGACAAAATACATTGCAAGATTTTCCACTCCATTGCGAGAACATCTCCGAGCATGATTTTAGCTGCTCTGTATGTCACAGAAATCCTCTTGGAAGTATCATGATGTCATGTTCTCCAAGGTGTCCAGTTGGATGATGTAACTTTTTTTCTTCTTAGATGTATTTTTTATCTACTAATAGTAAATGATTTGCGAAAGGGGCCCAGGGAGTGTAATCTGTTTTAGTGGAAGGTCTTCTTCAAGGCAGTGCCCTTTGCAATCACACAGATTTCAAACTTTTTGTTTTGTTTTGGTAAAAATCAAAAAGGGTCCACAGTAAAAAAAAAAACCTAAATGATCCAAATCATTCCTCTTCTACAAGAGATATTTATTTTTATTGCATACATGTGTCCCCATGGGGAGTAATTTTCGTCTATGCTTCATGCATATATTTTTTGGAGGAGGTGTTGTGGTGTGTTACAGCCGTTGTTAAAAATGTTGCTTCATTTTTATTGATTTGCTAATGTGTGTGTGGGCTTATTTTAACAATGAACTCATATGCTGCATCCCTTCTGAGGATACTGTAGCTCCACTATAATAGTGACGGGTATCAGAGGATTAAAATAAGGTTAAGAATTAAGAAAAAGAGGTAAAACCCCTTGGAAAAATTAATGATTTTTAAATGTTGAGTGAGTGAGTTCAGGTCCCATAGTCAGGTCCATAAAATATTGGTTTGATGTGTTTGGTATGCATGAGCTCAAGTGGCCTACATAGAGCTCTGATCTCAACCCTTTTGAGGACCTCTAGAACTAATCAGAAAGCAAATTGTAGGCAAGGTTTTATCATTCAGCATCAGCACCTGACCTTACAAATGCTATTTTGACTCTTTAAGCATAATGCAAAACCCTTTGAAAGGCTTTTCAGAAAGTGGAGTCTGAAAGTAGCAAGAAGAATGGGGGAGGTTGTTTGTTCAACTCTACGTTATTACCTATGGTTTTGGAATAGGACATCCAACAAGCTCATATTTATGTTATGGTCAGAAATCCATAAACGTTTGGCCACATAATTCATGTGACTAGGACGGTCATATTGAACTCAATTCATCTAAAAAAAAAATATGATGGTGAGATAAATAAGTTATAGGCAGATTATAAAAGAAAGTTATCTTGTGCTTAACATGAACCTGTCACATCAACCTTATGAACACTATACCATTTAGTAAGAGCATACACTTCAAAGTGCCTGCAGGTACTATTATTATTAGTGATCTCCTCTTCA
Source organism: Pyxicephalus adspersus (assembly GCF_032062135.1). NCBI lineage: Eukaryota > Metazoa > Chordata > Amphibia > Anura > Pyxicephalidae > Pyxicephalus > Pyxicephalus adspersus. The sequence continues at coordinate 13,743,472 of NC_092859.1, forward strand.
GGGCATCTGTGGGCACAAGTTGGGTGTCTGTAAAGTTGCTTCAAGCAGTAACTCTTCTTCCTTCCCTGTTCTGCCTGGTGAGCCTAAAATAACTCCTCCAACAGGGAACACAAGAGACCTTGTGGTATTATAATTCAACACAAAAATAAAATGTCATATGTACAATGTCTCCTTCTCAATACCAGCTCAGTATTATCTTAGCCCCCAGAGAGATACGGCAACCAAATTCAGAATTTATCCATGGAAACAACTAAAATCTCATTTAAAGTGTAAATGTTACAAGCGCAGACAGTGGTTAGCTATGAAAGAGTTAACATCTTTGTTTTGTGCTCAGCCGCTTTAAACAGCATAATATAATGAATTAAATTGAGAGGCTGAGCCTTTATATAGAAGGAGATAGGTAAAATAGTCAGCCCCAGGGTAAGGCCCTATCGTGAACCAAATATAGCAGCTGTAAATTGGGATAGATTGCTCCACCGATACACTCTTCTAATAAAAGACAGGCATCTAATAAATGAGCCAGACTCCAGAGGAGCGAGGTGTCGTGTTCAGACAATCAGACCGTCTTTTGATGTGCAAGGATGAAGTATGATCAGATACAAAGATGCTAAGTGCTGAAATAGCTTCTCGAAACACCTTGTTAGTTCTTGTGAAGATGGATCAGCCTCATGGATGGATCAGATGGTCTCAGTTTGTGTGCAGAGTCATTAGAGGCAGTCAAATATTTTACTGGGGCACCAAAAGGGCACCAAAAAAGCCAATGATGACTTCTAAACCTCTGAAAGAGATTTAGAACTGGCCAGTAAAGGGGGTTCTATAGGATGGTTGAAGTGAAAACCAGCATTTCATAAAGGTACGAATAGCCGAAGAATAGCAATATATTGCCTTCCCCGTTCAGTGGGTAAATCTAGTTACTCTAACTCAAGTTTTTGGTGTACAGTTTTATGTTGGGCCTAGTAAGGAAGTATTCTAAGATTCTTGAGAGGCAGCAATATTTCTCTAGGAGGATTCATCTGGAGGAACAGAATATTTAAATGTGCTGAGTGTCAAACAATCCAGGAGGGTCCGGCCATGAAAACTATGGCACATTAAAGAAACACACTGAGATTACTCGCATCATTAAAAAACTTTACCTGACTTTTTTGTCAATTGTTTAAAAGAATTCTCTGTTCTGTAAAAATCCTGGTTTATGCACATGTGTTGGATGAGTCACTCATAGGCATCTGTTTGTAAATGTATTACCCAAAATTCACTAGTAGATTGTAAGCTCTTCGGGGCAGGGTCCTCTCCTCCTCCTGTGTTACTGTCTGTCTCTGTCTGTGATTTGTAACCCCTATTTAATGTACAGCACTGCGTAATATGTTGGCGCTATATAAATCCTGTTTAATATTAATAATTCACCCAACATTTACCTGAATAAGCACATTAGATTCAGTTAGCAAATATTTAAATCAACTTTGTCATATAATTGATGAATTTTTAAATGGAAAACTTGTATATCTTGGGTAAAAGTTGGGTGCATCTTGAGTGAAACATTTACAAATACTGTGGACACCATAGTTTGATATGTAGTGTTGTTCATTTCTGAAAAACAACAGATAGTAAAGCTTCTCTCCATCCTGATCAATGCCCATGTTTCCTGATCAGAAATAGTTTTTACATTGTTCACTGGCATCCTTTGTGAAGTGCAACAATTCTATTCTATTTCTTGGTACTGTACAATGTGTTGAGACCCACTATTTAGTAGAGAGATTTCTTTGTTATTCAACTCCAAGGTTTGTGCAATCAGTTTGCATGGCTACATTTACATTGTAAATAGTTGATATATTTTATGTATATTTCAGTAAGATGAAGGGTCTGATTTTATCAAGTCCCATCGAAAGTAGGGCAAATGGCAAGAGTAGGAAGCAAATGGTGTTGTCCAATGCATGACCTCTTTCCAGATCTATGATGATGTTGTAGAGGTGGAGCTAAAAGCAAGGAAAAATCTCAGCAAGGTTACATGACACGTCCAAATTGATAGCACTCAAAAGATTCATATATTATAACAGGAAATCTAACTAGGAAAGGTGTCTCACCACTATTAGGTCCTTCCAATCCAGTATTTTGCTTATCTGGCTCGAAAGCTCTTAGGTTAATCATGCGTACAACAGTTCCAGTTCTACTGGAACAAAGTTACATACAAATAGCCTGTACTGATCTGTTTGTTACCTAAGGAATAAAGTACTCATTGATAAACTGTGAGTGCCTGGGGATTACTTTGTAAAGGTCAAATCACAGAATGTCATACTTCACACCACAGTTTGAGTGTGATAATGGCACAAGGCCAGTAACAAGGTCAAAGAGAAGGCATCAGTAAAATGTCAATAAGTCCATGCCAGTGGCAACTTTTTTTTTAAATTTAATTTTCAGATGTTACATGTAAATGGTGCCTCCTATTCCACATAAAGTACAAAATACATAGCACATGTAGTGCATCTAGAGAGTTCCAGAAGTGGATCTTCTTGATATTCATTTATTGTGAAGTGTAAGAAGTGGGTCAAAGGGGTCAAAGTAAATGCACAAAAAATTCCTCCCATGAGACATTATAATAGGAGAAAATAGAAGAACATATGGTTCTATGCTGATCTGCCTGCATTATAATACACAATAAGTGAACGGGAACAATTCCAGGGGGATCGGGAAGGGACTTGACTTCCATGTGGCTCATGATAATGTCTGTAGAAAACAGCTGCACAAAGAATTGTTCAGTGTTTTTAGTTGGTCACTTAAGTAGGATTATTGCTGTAGAAGACAGCGTTTGCGATACAAGAGGGGCAGATATATAAAACTTTTTAGTCCTATCACCTGTGTATTTATGGAATAAGCCTTTTTCTGAAACAGATACATGTATGAATTATGTGCAATTCATGGTGCCCACATAAAACCCATACTTAGAAGTTCAGCAATAAAGTATACCCATTGACCACATTGATGCAAGAAAACCAGACAGTCTCTTTTTTTGGCCCAATTATTTAGATTTCACAAAGGTAAAATAGGTACCAAGTGATATTTGATGTATACCAATCACTTCCTATTTTCAAGCAGATGTCCTGAAGGCATTGAAAATGAATGTATTTTTGGCATATAAAATACCTGTAATTACTGGCTACAGTTTTTAGTCTAATGGAGTCCGAATGCAATTAAAAAATAATATGCTAATGCTTAGTCTTATGACTTCAAGTTGAGTTCTGCTAAATTATTCTTTACTTTAGGAATAAATAAAATTAATTAGGCTCCAACCAGGTTTTATATTTCTATCCCTTGATAGTGAATCCTGATAATGAGATCTCCCAAAACACCCAGAACTATCCGGTTACCAACCGTGGAGTGCAATGTCAATATATTCCAATAGAAGAACCATTGGAGCATCCTACTACTTGCTTCATGATAGAAACAGCCCACGCTGAACGCAGTTCCTTTCTCATTTTATCAGTTCAGCACTACAGAGGTATAAATCATTGAATAAAAAGCCAGACAATCACTGTAGTATTAGGAGTCATTACATGTGGATAAAAAGATTTCTCAAGACTTAACTAGGAAATATACTCCCAAAGAGCGATAACATGGGCTAAGTAAGTCTGCTCACTTCTACATAAAATTGCTTCTTAATGACAGATATCGGATGTCTGAATGTTCACCAAGATGTCCTTGTCCTAAAATTGTATTGCAACAAGGAGGTAAAACCCCTGCAAGATTTTGTATTAATGTCCTAATGCAGATGAGGATATTCTCCACCCTACTTTTTTTAGTTTTCACCAAAACAGTAGATAAGGGGAAATCTTACAGTGGAAAGACACATTTCTTGTTTTTGTTCACAACTGAGTGGTGAACATTATTTCAAAAGGATTTTTTCTAATTTTTCAGTTTTGTCTCTAAGAGAGAAAGAGCTGTGAGATCTCGTCATTGGGACAAAGATAGCCTACAAGTAGACATAGGATTTTACCCTTCTCTGCAAGATTTCACTTTATACAGTATATACTATATAGAATAGTATAGAATAGAATATAAAATAGACAAGTTGCGGAGTTACATAAAGCAAAATAATCTGGTAGTAATCTGGTAGCTTCATAGCAGGCACTCTCTAGTGCAATATTTTTTTTGCTACTGTCTACCAATCTGATACATCCTTGCTATCCCAAGATTCCAGAAAATCTGCTTGCTTTCTATATACCGCAATGAAATGTTTGATAGCTAAGTAATCGGGCTGGAGCACTGACACATGGGAGTAGGGACAGGTGTAATTAGGTATGAACAAATAACTTTATAAGAGTCAATATTTTCTAAGTGTCTAAGTGTCTTATATCTATATTGTACCAAAGGTACAATGTGACACATGACTCCTTCTTCTGCCTTCAGAACCACAAATGTCCAGTTGGATAAGTACTAAATCCAATCACTATCATATGAAGGTGGCAGAAAGCCCCTTGGCCCTGAATAATCTCTGGCCCAACATTGAGTTTAAACAACCGTTTTAATTTTGGTTAGGGCTTCAAAGAATACAAACAGGAATGTGGAAGAAACATAAAAGGTACAGTACAGAATTAGCTTATTTTACTTACATATATAATGTCAACCTACATGTTTTCTAAAAATAGGGGCCTCATCAGATACCAGTGGCCAAGGTTTGTTGGGGGAAGCAGCAGTTGGATAGGTTGGAAAAATGCAACGTTTTCTTTACCCTTTAATGAGTGAGTATACAAACATGAATGACAATATATTAGAAAATTCAGGCTGGATTTGCACCTGTGCATTTAACTGAACATGAAAGGGGTAGAGCAGATGGGGTCCCTCTCGCTTCATCATCATCTTTCCCCTACTGCCCCCCTGACCTTTAATTCCCAATTAACCACAGACACACCTCGTATTTGGTACAATTGGCCATGGTGAGTGTTTTATTATTGCAACCCTATTACTTGAACAAATTGTAAAACATTCTGATAATTTACGGATATAAAGTCCCCTGGGGCAAAGTCTATGAAGACATGTTTCCTAACTGATTATCCCTTACAGGGACCACCCCTTCATTATCCGGCCTATCCAGCTCCTTAGCCTGTTTAACTTACACTTCCTCATAGATAAATTACCACCAATTTAAAAACACAATACCTCCGATGATTTTCCCTTATCTAAAGCCCTTTTTCAGCAACTGGACCTCACCAGCGATACAAAGCCACCATGACACGACAACACCTCTCATACCAACCCAATCCCAACCAACAATCACCATTAGCACTAATGATCACCCCTAGGTGTACCAATCACCCAGCCCCCTTGTAACTCCCCCTCAAGTGGAGGGGGCATGGAGGAACCTGCACCTTGCACTTCTTATATCTAACTGACTTTTTACTCCCACCTACTGACTTTAAATCCTATCAGCTCCACACACCGGACTGACCTGTGACCAATCCTGTACACCTTCCTTCCTCCTCCCCTAAACACTTTCACTCCCATAACCTCCCCTTTCACTCTGTCATGTAGCCCCTTTGCCTAACTGTTTATTTTCCTGGCCTTCTTCTTCCAGGTCTAACTTTATTGCAACACACTGCTAAAGACTGGTCCTGCTATAAGCAATAAGGGGTCTTAGTGTTTTTTTGGGAGACCAGCAGCTATTATGTATGGCATAGGAAATCAAATGCAAGCTGCATGTCCCACTGCCCCCTAGTGTCTACGGCAGCCTCTAGATTGTTCCCCAATGAGATCTTGCTCCTGCTAAGCATGCACTGATATTGCATATTAGTCAGTAAGACTTCTTTCGAGAACTGCAAGGGAAAGAGTTAAATACAGTCTGCGGGTGTTGAGTGCTGCCAGAGTCATTTCCTGAGCTGTTATCCATTATTTAAACACTAATTAGTATTCCTGTTACCTAATTACAGTTCAGTAGCTACAGACACAGAAAGTTAAACTGCAGCCTGGCCCAGGGGGCTCCGGGGAGGCGGCTCTGATAAAAATCATTTAACCTACTCACCTGGGATTGAAGAAATCATAGTGGAAAGTGGGATTGATGGAACCAGTCACATCAATACCACATATTCCCCTTTTAATTAACTCTTTTTTTTTGTTCAGAATACTCATGCCACATCTCATCTTGGTGTGAGTTGCCAAACCCCTTCCAGTGGGGGGTGAACCGTTGTCAGTCAATTCAATGTCTTTGCACATATATTTTTTGTGGATTTTGTACAACTCTAATCCTAACATTCTAACATAATCCTAACAATCAATACCATTTTTTGGATTACTCTCTGTCTGGGTGTATATTTTTCTGCTGCCATCACTTATCATGTCTTTTCTATATCAATAACACAATTCAGAAATGACAGGATTTGACTCCAAAGAGCAGGTTTAATGGGGAATCTTCCCAGCACCATGTTCTTCCACCTCTTTACCACATACCACAGATCTGAAAGCTGCCTCATCTTTTCCATGAATTAACTCCACCAGTGACCACTGGTTATTCATATGCAACATTGTTGGGTCACTACTGCAAGATTAAAAGCAAAAAGCATGCTAATATTACAATTGCATAAATACTTACATAGCAATATAAATAAGGTGTATTAAATAAGGACGGCCAGTTTGGCTGATAATAGTACATCTCTATATGTGTTCAGCTATGTACCTCAACGACAATCTTCTGACGTCCATCAGATGTCTGTATGAAGCCACAGCGTACTTCCTGTGAGCTATGATACTGTAATCAGCCACTATCAAGAAGATTAGCAGGACTTGGAACTAGAATATTGTGCAGGGCAATCAGCACCATAGCTTTGGAAATGCCACTCTAAACAAAGACCTTTGAATCCTGCCAACCTACCAAGTCCACAACAGATTACAATAGTTTATCTAAAACTTTATGGAAAACATTAGGAAATTAACACGTCATCATGCTCATCATACATATTGATTCTTTGGAGGGTTTCCATTGTAAAGTTCTTAGTTTTGCATTTGCGTACCAGTCAGATGCCTGTTTCCCCTATTGTAGAAGTATTCACCATATGTTCCTTTGGTTAGAGACAGATTAAGTCAGAATAGGGTACTGGGTAGCTTTGGTCCCCAATCACTTCCAATATTAAGGATTGTAAGTCATTGAAAAGCCTTGATAATTATTAAGTTATTCACTTTGTTTACTAAAAGAGCAGGAGGGTTGCAGGTGGGTCCTGGTTACCTACCCAGCCCTAGGTGAATGATTTAGCTTTGCCTTGAAAGAATTCACATGAGGTTGATGAACATCTCTGGATTGTTATAAGAATATGTATAGGTGTATATGGATAATGCATGCCAGGGAGTGAAATGGGAGTGTGAAAATCCATGGGAGTTTCTCTTTTATAACCTCATACATAATGATATTTATCATGCAGCTGTGTGTTTTGAGACTTGCCATTGTATAGGAGCAGCAGTAACATGCAATAATAATATGTCAAGTGCCACTCCTGAAGGCACAGGAAATTTTCTGTCAAATGCTTTAGAAGGAAAATCTGTTCATGTCTCCTATGAGAGTGGGTTTTGCTTTTCACTTATTATAGTACAGGGTTCTATCCTCTGAGATGTGGCATTTGGTAACTGGTGACCAGTGCACCTCAGATGGGCATAGATGATGTGCTCCATAGGCTCTGTGCATTCACAAAGATGTTTCCTTATAGAGGACAGCACATTCAATGATTTTTAGTTTTGTTGTATTACCTAATACCTAATAAATAAATACCCCTGAGGGGAAACTAGTAGATTACAAGGATTTCATTCTTTAGATTATGTCCAGCAGATATTGTGAAAGGCCATACCAGTGGATTTACTTAAATCTTCAAGTGACAATGAGTGAAGTTCTACTTTCCAGTTCTAGTTCCACTCAGAATATTTATATAAATGTTAAAATTGGGAACTCTGAACTATAAAACTTTACCTTTAAACATTTGAATTTCTCTTTAAAAATGTTTTATTCTTGGAGAAGCAGTGAGTCTTTACTAGGTAATATTAAAGCTTCTGTGAAAGTTCAGCTACAAATGAAATACTATTGCTAAAGATGTATTTGAGTATTTAAAGAAAATCATGAAAATCAGAAAATCATGGCATAATTCATATTAAATTTTTATTCCAAATGTAGAAAAATGTGTCAGCTGCTTGTGCAGAAGCAGTGAACCCACCGCAAAAGTCCTGTAAAAGAAGCTCATTCTCCCTGTTGTTGGGAGACATCTACCACTGCCGCAATTGTCCCACTGCTAGGAATACTAACTGCCTGGGTGTCTCTGGAAACATTGAGTCACAAGAAGGGTCAGTAGGAGCAGCCACCATAGTCTTTCAATACAAAGTATGTAAGTAAAGGACACACACCCTGCCACACCCTCCTCAGATCATGAAGAATCTGAATGAGCATAAATGGAATTTTACTTTTTTTCACCCAACTTTTCTTTATATTGGATTTCAAAATAACAAATGCAAACATGTAGAGGTTACACAAAGGGTTTAGTGTGGTTAAATACTGTGTGTGTTATTAAGTGAATATTGCTACTGTAACAACAATTGAGAAGTAATAAGGGAAAGAGAAAGCGTGCCAGACCATCCAAATAAGGGGCAGATGGGGACTATGACATAATAACATAAATGCACCCAATGGTCCCAACAACCTAGAAATGAGATGTAACAATGGGCCAAAACCTATTCAAGGCTTGAGTTTAGCTTTAAACACCAAAGGTGTTAATTACACCAAACCTTCATCTTATCGAACTTCTAAATTATTGTAATACTTATCAGACAAAGCTAGGAAAAAGTGCTAGGAAGTGACTTTGTATGCCCCAATCCTAATAACCAAGGAACTAATTCAAGTTTCCATACCCTGCCATTTTTTATCCTTTTCTTGCTAAAGTGTCCAAGGTGGCCACCAATAATTTTTTTGCATAATAATTTAATGTAACTGGAGGTGGGGTAGGGGTGTCTCCTTTGCCAATATACTGTATTTAAAAAGTATCACACTGTGCTTTCGTCTATGAACACAAACTTGACCTATACAGCTAAACAATGTGGACAACAGGAACTATGAATCCGTAATATGCAAATTGAGGATATTACTTAATTTCAGGAAAACCGTTTGATGTTCTGAATGTTTGTTTACATGTGCTACAGACAGGAAAACCCCCACCCCAGGAGCGGATTAATTGAATAAAAACACTATTTCAATTTATAGTGATTTTGACATGTGGAATGTTTTAGAAGAAACTTTTAAACATCCTGTTTTCTCTAGCTTTCACACGGCAAATAAATACTCTATGATTTCAATCTGGGGACATGACCACAGCCAAGTAAAATAAACTGTATCAGCTGCTGCTGAAAAGTTTATATTTAATAAGTAGCTATTTGGTTGGTAGATAAATGCAAACAGAGGCTACGCAGTCACTGAATTCTATAACTTGTAATGCTGGTATAGCTGACATGTATCTCTGATTTCCATGATTAACACTAGTGCTAACAGTGGAACACCAGGGCATAAGCTGTCTGATCTGACAGCCCGGTGACTGCTAACACTGGACCTGATTTATTAAAGCTCTCCAAGGTTAGAGAGGATACACTTTCATTAGTGAACCTGAGTGATTCAGCAAACCTGAAATGGATTTATTTAAAGTCAATTGCTTTTTGTTAGCAAATGTTTTCAATCCTGGACCACATCTAATCCAGGTTTGGTGGATCAGGTTGGTTCACTGATGAAAGTGTATCCTCTCCATCAGGCCCACTGATGGGTTTATTCATTGGCATTTTTATTGAATCATATTTTCTAAATGGCAAATATACCAGTAAATTTAACATGATACATTAGATTTCTAGTAGTTTTTAGTGCAAAGAGTGTCAATCTACCCTAAAATCCTCCTCTCAAAACCCTTACCCTATATCCTTTGCCCCCCCTCCCCCTGTACTTAGGGACTATATATGGAATTCCCTATCTGCTCTTGGGAAGATATAAGTATGGTGGCCTGGCTTCCGTCCTCCTATGTAAATACTTAAGTGATGCAGTATTACACATGCACAGGCTTAAAAGAGGATTGGGATCTATGAAATAAATGAATGCTCTAGATCTACCTTTCATTTGATAGATGCACAATATTGTACCTACATAACAGATCATCTATTTACATTTCCTAAGTTGGTGGTAAAGGAAATATGTACCTTACTATAAAAGAACAGTTTATCCATTACCTGAGTGAATCACAAATTTTCTAACATGGGGGAACCCAATGAAATAACGTTTTAGGGAAGCCCTGGAAAATAACAGTATCCACAACTCATTGTCCATTAAGTTCATAAGATGAATGCCTCTTACATTGCTGACCAGCGGGAAGATGACACCCTTAGAGATGGCCAAAAAATCATTGGTGTCAGTGGTAACAAAATGTTCATTCTTCAAGGAAACTCACTATTAAACTCTGGAGGAACCCTGAATGAGAAACATTTCATTAACCTAACCATTACCATTCTACTTACAATATATCTAAAACAGAAAAGTTTTCCTAGAGTAAAAAGGTGGTTTGCCATCTGTGTACCATTGGCAAACAGTTCCATTCATCTTCCTCTGTTAAAGTAACTCAGAATTTGGTTTTTATCACTTTTAGTCCAGATTGACAATTGAGAAACAGAGAGAGTGAAATTCCCCACTGGAAAACTGCCAAAATATAAAGTTACAGGGCTGGGACATATCTAAATAAGGACCCCTTTTTTTCACTACAGAGAATAAGACATGGGAGTCAGATAGTCTCATGACTACGTAACTGAGTATTTTGTGATTATTTATAGTGATTAGTTATGGGTAGAGGGTATTATTACTGGAGTTCAGATTTAATGCAAGTCTTTTAGCCAAACAATGGCCATCAGACTGATTTGTCTCATTTCTGCTGTCATTTAGCACGGTTACTTAAAGTGCTAAGTCAGGGGTCAGCAAACTTTTTGAACTACTAGGCCATTTCAGGAGGTCAAGAAGGCACACCGGGCCAGAAGAAACAAGGTGTGCAAGGAAAGGTTTTTTCCAACCGTGACTGCAAGCAAGTAGCCTCAGTCTTCCGCTCATACGCGATGTAGTCTCTGTACGTGTGCGCGTGCTTGGCATCGAAATGCCCCTTGAGATTCGACTACTTGAAAATGCTGTTGGTGTCGTTAGACACTAAATACAGGGCTTTGTTGCCGCATTGGACAAAGAATAATTTGTCAGTCCATTCAGGGTTGAAGACATGATGTTCGAGCTCCTGGAGTCTGGTAGCTGCAATTTGCTTCTGCTTTTAGGCATAGTAATTGGGGTTACTGTGCGGGAACTCAATGATATCGCGATAAGGCGTCAATTCAATTAGGCCGGATTCCACAATAAATAACTAGGGGGTATTAGGCCGGACTGGAATACTGGCTAGACCATATCCGGCCTAAAGGCCGGAGTTTGCCTACCTCTGTGCTAAGTGATACACAGAACTGAATCTATTAGTTGGTAAGTGAAATGCCAACAAAAATAAGAACAGTCAATATAATACAATCATAATAAAAAATTAGTTTTAGTTAAATGTTACAATCATCATTTAAAACCCATACTCACAATAAACACACTAACGTTTCCCCCTTAAATCTCAAGCTGTTATAGAGAGACATTTATACAGAAAATGAATCAGTTGTTGCGGTGCCGAGGGTTGGCAATGCTCAAAGTGACAAAGAATCCATCCAAGGACAGAGGGAGAGATAAGAGACAAAATATATGGAGTACAGAATTGTGTATTACAGAAAACAGATGAAATATATGGAGGGGCTGAGGAGTCTAATACTGCAGGTGACAAGGAGGACTTGGTGCTGAGTATATTGAATGTCAGCAGCTGCAATTGAGGTTTGATTCATTTTGTCACACACATACTCTGTTGATTCTATACTAATCATTTTAATCAAAGTTTTCCGGGGTGTGTACAGGAAGAATTTGTGCAGTGTAGTTATGCATAAGATACATAATCATAAACTTGAGAAGCTCAGAAGCCTAAAAATAAAGTGCAGGTTATCTTTTAGGTTTTGGACAGAATGGGAAAATGATAGAAGCTTAATCAGGTTTTTACTTGGGATCTGTGTACCCAAAGGGGAGTTTTCACATCCTGCTGCAAATATTTGCATTGATTTTGAAGTTCAGAGCCTGTTTATATTAAATGTTTGGCTCATTATACAAAAAGATTAAAAGTACAGGTATGGCAAAGGTTCTCAAACGTTTCCAGATCTTGACACCCTTGGTGACTTGGAAAGTGTTTCTAAAATATATACATTAAAAAATGTATGACCCTTTGTTTATATTCAGACCTGACCAGTTTTACTGCTTGAAAACACTTGCAAAATACAGGTAACATTGGACTAAATGGGTCAGGTCATTATCCTTCATTTGACAGGTGGCAGGACGTGGCAGCATTTCCAAGTGTTTTGCTCAATGCAGTATCTAAGGCCACCTCTCTATAGACTCTCCATCTTCCACCTCCAAAGACTCCTTCTGCCTTTCATGATCTTTTCCAACGACAAAAAACTACACGATGCATAAACGAGCGCTGTACATACAGAACAGTTCTGCTCTACGGAGCGGGGAGGGAGAGAACAAGCGAGTGGCACCCCACTGCGTTCTCTCCCCCTTAATATTAATAAGATCAGATCGTCTGTGAATCTGACAGGACGGACGACTGAACGACAGACAATGAGCAGTGTACACACGTCAGATTCTAAACTGATATCAGCCCTGGGGCAATTATTGGACGAGAATCATCTGACATGTGTTTGTAGTCTTAGGTATTTATTCAGTTTTAGTTAAAAGATAATATTTGCTCATTCCAGCAAAACTACAGTTTCAAACCCCAGCTGACAGACCCCAAGTAGACCATTTTTCACCTGTTTCCACACTGGATTCATCAAACTTAAACCTCTGATTCTCTCTCCTGTGACTCTCCCCTACCAACTATGCAATCAGTAACGATACCTTTTGAATCTTCAGTGATTAGAGGAGGTCGGGGGCAGAGGAGGGAGTTACTATTGGCCAGTAATATTGAATGTGTAGCCTGCGACACCTCTATGAACTTGCAGCCAATTTGGAAACTGCCAAGGTCTTACCTTTTTATCAGTTTCATTATTCATGACCCCGGTAATGGGGGTGTGACAGGGAAGTGTCCTTTGCCTACATACCTTAGTGCTGGAAGGTGTCCCTCTTTCCTGTCTCAGAAATACAGGAAATGTGGTATCATTTTAACTTTTGTGGCTTGTGGTGTGGCTAGTGGTCCTTGGGAGGTGTTGAAATTACATAAATGCCCCCTTTTCGCAAACTTGAGAAGTCGGCAACACCATGAGCTCAATCCGACTCCTGTGTGTATAAAGCTTCCAAGAGATTTGGCCTTGCTGGAGGAAATATCAAAGTATATACAACAATCACTACTCTGTAAAGGCCACAGCAAGATCATAAAAACAATTTCATAATGTCATTGTAGAAATTGCCTGGTGAGCCCATGAACCGCTCTGCCATAAATTGTGTCCTGGACTTTGTGACAAACAGAAAAAAACCTGAGTGGCTAAACCTTCAAGCACTGCCACCAATGTTCACATTTATAACACAGAATCACAAAGACTTCCCAGACGTGATCTCTGCCGAATCCCTGCAAGTCTCTTTTTGTTTCATTTTGGGCTTTTGGTTCCAACTGCAGTCAAGCAATTACAGAAGACCATTAACAGCAATTATTTTAATCTAAGCTAAAGCAGAACAGCAGGCATGCTCTTTAATCTTGAGAAAGTCCCCTGTTCTCCAACGTAACAAGAGGGAACAACAGCTGGACTTTAAAGGGAAAACAAAACAGAAAGAAAAACAAAAAAGGTTCCTGTGGATGTTGTTTGTGGGGTGCTGTTTGTCTATAGCAATCGGACTTCATAATAATGTCTAAACTAACATGTCATACGTTGGAATAATGTATTTCTGCATTAATTAGATACCTATCCCTTAGATACCCAACAAAACAGATACAGAATTGTCCTCTCGCTATTAAAAAAGACAGATATAGTAGTCTATGATATTTTGAGCATATAGGGAAAGGGAGTGGGAATGAAAAGGAGAGACAGAAAGGGAGTAAGAGTTTAAAAACGAAGGAGACTCAGAACCCCATTCCCACTATAGGCCTCATTTAATAAAGCTCTCCAAAGGCTGGAAAGGATACACTTTCAACGGTGAACCTGGGTGATCCAGGAATCCTGGAATTGATTTACTAAAGTCATTTGTTAGCAAATGTGTTCAATCCTGGACCAGATCCATTCCAGGTGTATTGGATTACCCAGGTCAGGTTCACCGATGCAAGTGTATTCTCTTCAGTCTTGGAAAGCTTTAAAAAATCAGACCCTATGAAACTAATACATATTTTCACAAAGTGGAACATGACATATGGGTACCTCTATGCACATTAAAATGCACATACAGCTTGTTCGGAATGAACGCTTCATTGCCTTCATCGAAAGGCTGCCAAGTCACCAATGAGAAAGGAAGTTAAAAATTAAATGAGCCGCAACTTCAGTGTATTGGGAATGTTGAGGATGAATTGCTCTGCAGTTCCTGTGACTATAAAGGTCAGTGATGGATTGTTTAAAGGCTGCCTGGTAAGAATATTTAAAAAGCTGTACCCTGGCCACAGGTTCACAATAAAACTGAGGTGACCAATACATTACAGTGATACTAGCAGTGAAAATATTACAATAACAAAAACAACAATACGCAAAATTGTTATTACCCTAAAAAAAGAAGCCACGTGAATGTCTAGGTGAGGGATTTGATTAGTGGCATAACTAAACCATGTGAGGTGAGGTTCCTCCTTACCAGCAAAAAGATTCAATATTATCCAGTATATAGAAAGCCAGGGGTATGATAATAAACACACACAAAATAATCGGTTGAGGATAAATGAGAGGGTAAAGCATGGGCGTAAATAGTTCAGCCACCCTTAACCACCTGGCCGTTAAGCCCGAGCATGTTCGGGGTAAAAACTTTTGCAATTATGGTTAACCCTGAGTTTTTCTCACCAGGTGGTTAAATGTAAACAAATGTTATATTGCAATCCGATTGTCATACATTGTATGACAATCGGATTACAACTGAAAGGAAATACTTACCCAGTGTCCGCAGCTCCTCTAGCAGAAATAAAAGATTTGCTATTGCTGCTGGCATCTGCAGTGAGATGTCAAGCACAATGCAGAAATCCTGCATTGTGCTGTGCATCTCTCCGGAGATGCCAGCAGCAGCAGCCTCCAGCGTCTCTGTCTGTGTCTGTGTGAGCTGGGCAGGGAAATCCCCCCCTCACATCACTCGGAGGATGAGTCATCTTCCAGGAGATGTGATTGGTGATGTATGGGGGTGTGTCGGGGAGGGAAATTTAAAAGCAGATTACAATGTAATCTGCTTTTAAATGGTTTTTACAGTACAAAAACACCACACAACATGAAATAAAAATAAAAGTACATTTTTAATTTTATTTTTAGATTACATTGTTGTCTATTATTTCATTATTGTTTTAAATTATTATTTATATTTATGTATTATATTATAATTTATGATTTTAATATAATAAATAAATATAATAATCATATCCGGGAGTTAATCCTAAGAATTACAAGCCCACAATATAAACAAAAATTTCTATGCAAAATTAAAATAGGATAGGATTTTATTAAAAGTACTTTCATTTTTTTTTTACATGATTGTGTGTTTCAAACTTTTTTTTTATATTCATGATATCTACTAGACCCTTGTTCGGACATATTTCTGTAACTTACAGGTCTAAAATGCATCTAACAAACATTTACATGGAATGACCAATTACGGAGCAAACCATTTAAAGTCCTTGAGGTGTTAGTAAGTTTCAAGGGAGTCTTTTTCTTACTAATTATGGTATTTGGAGATGGTCCCAAGCCCCAAATCAAGAGACCCCAAACTAATCTGTTATGCTAAAGATCTTGCTTTGTAAACCACAGGCACCAGTAGTATACACTGCACCATATTGGGTAAACATCATAAATCACTGGTTGGTGCCCATGTTGAGATGTAGCATCCTCTATCATATGCATGTTTTTTTCATTCACCATTTTCATTATAGCTATTCTGCTTCAATTTAAATTACATAAAACCTAATTTGTTTGCAAAATGCAGCAATCCTTATCTTAGGCAAGTTTAATATTGTTCCGTGCTGAAACTCCTATATTCTTGCATATTATCTCCTCTTCTCGAAAATGAACCAGGAAGACTCAGAAATAATTAACCTTTATACAGTTGAATATAACTGTGCTGCTATATTGTAATATTGTATATATTATTGTATAATATATTGTTAAACTGTAAAGCAAAACCTGAGCTGAAAAAGTACATCATTACCCCTTCACCCCCAACCCCCCGCTCCCTGATACACAAACACTTCAAGGGGTAAAATCATTTTTCATCTAGGGGGTAAAGGAAAAGGTAGCAGTACCTACCTATTCCCCCTTTCTGCTGGTTTTCTGCCTGCCATATAACTGGCCCCACCATGCCGCTTCTCAGGGAATAACCCACTAAGTTGGAGAGAAAGAGAGCTCTGGCTTCCAGGGGAATGAAAATGAAAGATCTGCTTATTCCTTTCTTTCCAGAATTAAACAAGTTTTTAACTGTTTGTGGGCTTACCTGGGGTTCAGTTTTAAAGATTCACTTTTAAAAAATGTTGGTTCAGGCAGGACATTATTACAGAAGGGGATAAATGATGTCCCTTTTGCCATAAGCATTTGTACCTGTCTGATCACAACAGGGAACTGTCAAAAAGAAAAGTACTTGCAGGTATCAATGAACCACCATGCGCCTGTCAGGGAAGATACATCATCCCAGCTTGGCTAATCATGATGACCAAATATTGCTTCTAAGACAGGGGTGTCAAACTTAAATACACAGAGGGACGAAATTAAAAACTTAGACCAAGTCGCAGGCCAAACTTGAAATTTATCGAAAAAATTGAGGAAGTTTTCCTTCTCGTTAGATATAAAACATTTTCATATGGAAACAAAGAGGTTTTGCTTAACTTTCAATCTAGAACACGCCTTTAATAGAGAAAGAGGCCTAGGAATGTTTTTTTTAATTTTACTGCATGATAGAAAAATAAAAAGACCACAATAAGCAATGCAGAATAATAATATAATAATATTAATAATGCAGAAGAGAAGTCGTTTGGATTTTGTTTATCCTAGAGTGTGACAAAACTTTCACTTTGGTGTAATCTGCATGGATGTCAGTAGTATAGTAGGGTAAGTAGTCTTGTTTCTTCCTATTGTTTTTTTCAAATTGTTTTACTTTGCCAGGGAATGCAATGCATTGATTTGGTTTCACATTGCATACTGTGGCACAATTCTCTGGCTAACCTGCCAGTATAAACTCCGCGGGGTCCATGCATAGGCTGCCGTTCAATAGACACGAGTGATGCTGCTACAATTCCTGGCATTACTTGTGTCTATAAAATGTGGGGCCACGCATAGGCAGAGAGACCGCTGGTCTATAGATGAAAGTGATGCCAGGAATTGTAGTAGCAGCATCACTCGCGTCTATGAAACAGCAGCCTAATATGGATTGCAGCTGGCCCACCATTACTACGGATTGCAGTAGCGGCGGGCCAGCTGCAATTTATATTAAGAACTCTTTTGGGGGCCAAAAAAAGGATGTTGCTGGCCAGATTTGGCCTGAGGGCCAGAGTTTGACACCCCTGTTCTAAGATTAGAAGAAGGAAGAAGATGAGGTGTCCTGTAACATAACAGATTAGCATAGTGTGAGATTTTTTCCTATGCTATGTCTCTATTGCAATAAATCAAATTGACCTGTCTGTTCACTGCACAGTCCATGTAGAGCTCATTGTACCATCTGCATACCTTAGTGCCAGATTTTATTAACTCTTGTACAAAGGTGTGGAAGTTACCTTATTCTGGCCTGATTATCATCATCTAGAAAAAGACAAGGAGCGAGAAGAGATGAGTTTACTTCTGCTTTAAAAGTCATCTGGTCATTTTGTCTAATTCCAATGTTGACATCTAAATAAATAAAAAATATATTATTCTTGGAAGTGTTTGGAATAAATTAGCTCAGGGCACTTTCAATTATTTCGGTGGATCGTAAATAAATATTCCTGATGAGGATTTATCTGTTTGTGTTTAATTGGAAAAGAAAACAAATTGGTTTATGTAATGTAAGACAATAGGCTGATTTACTACATGACTTGAGAATGTTCACACAAAAAAATTGCATGGAGATGCACTTCAATTATTCAATTCTGTGTAAATAAAATCTGACTTTAATTATTTCATCTGCACATGATCAGATAATTGGGGGAAATATTCATACAATTCAGTGTGTAAACATAATCAGTTCTTTTAGTAATTAAAGGTCAATAATTTATTAATCATGAAAAGGAAAAAAAAAAAGCTGTTAGGCCTGAAAAAAATATCATGGTGCACATCAACCATAGGTGCAGAGCCATCTTTTACCATCTTCTATGCAGGTTTTACTCTTCACAAGCATATGCAAGCCACAGGGTAGAAACTTTGCCCCTAATCAGAGTCCCCATACAGGCAATAAGTGTAAATACACATTCATTAAATATACTATCAGGCTTAGGACTGTCAGCAGGGTTAAGGTGGGGTTCTTTACGCCCCTGTGACAGCACAAGAATAAGAGGGGCAGAAGTAAGCTCTTCAGTACTGCCAGCTGTCACTCCCCGTAAAATGTTCAAAGCTGGTTCACCTAAGGCTACGTACACACGTCAGATGAAACACGTCAATTCAGGGCTAGTTTCTGAAGCGAATCTGATGTGTGGACAATGCTCGTCCGATGTCGTTCATGGATCCATCCTGGCAGATCCACGAATGATTGTAATACAAGTGAAGAGGAGAGAGCACAGCGGGGTGCCGCTCACTCGTTCTCCCTCTCCCCTCTCCATAGAGCAGAATGGCGCTGTATGTACAGAGCTCTTTCATGCATCTTTCAGTCTTTTGTCATTGGAAAGGATTGTGAAGAATCCTTTCCAACGACAAAAATCTGATGTGTAAACAAAGCCTAAAAACCAAAGCAATGGTACAGGTGGAGGAAGTGTTGGAAGCCACATGGTAATGACGGTTCCTGCCCTCAGTCTAAAATTAGTTCAAAGTATGTACAGTCTGCAAAAGAGGTAACGAGGAAAATAGAATGATACTAATTTAAAAACAAAGTTGTAAGTGAACAAAACATATGCACATTCCTCCTACAGAACATGGTAAGCATTCTCTGCTGGAAGATAATGGAAAAAACATATTTTAATGTATTATGGTCCATCACCAGAAAATATCTATCAGATGCTAGACACATATGTGCAGTGGATCAAAAATGGAGCCCTAGGCAAGGTAGAAGCTTTGGCCCTCCATCTTTTTAACCAAAATTAATAAAGAGGGAAGAAGCCTTTCTTTTTTTTTATTGTATACACTGACATGGATCCTCCCCAACAGACACCAACTGACTACATGTGTTATGTCATCAGTGCAATGACATGTGCACAGATCTTACCAGCTGTGCTACTTCCCTGGTTTACTTCAAGAGTATGAAGGTTATATTTGGGGTCCTGGACATCCACTGGGATAATGCACCTAAGCAAAGGTACATACATATTTATAGCTTAAGTGTATAATTAATGAATATGTATGTACAGTTCCATCAAATCCCTGTTTGGTGACTTTATGGTTAATGCCCTCCTAGTTTTCAGATCTCCTGGAACCTCTGCCAATATTTATAACATGCCAAATCCATGGTATAATAACCTGGTGGTCAGTTGGAAGACTGCCTCTTAAATTGTTGGCTAATGGGAAGAATGCCACCTAAAAAAATCCCAAATAGATCACTGATGTCAGTAGTAAATTACCTGAGAGGCACAAACTGCTCATTGCTTAAGGAACCCTAGCAACGTCTGGAGGAACCCTGGTTGCCCTAGATATTAAAATGTGTCAATGTTACTATTCTGTGACTTGTGAACAATAAAACCTGGATAGAAGTTGAATAAATAGCGTGCATTTTGGGATTTTTGGGGGGTATCCAAACCTTTACATATGATCTGACACAAAGGTATGGGAATTTTGGATGGAGCTCCTATGTAACCGTGAATCAAATGTATTTTGTGGTGTGCTGTTATGAAAAAATAAAATGTTGCAGATCCATTGAAACATTGTGGTGCATTGACAAACCATTACAAATTAAAGGGTTGTCTTACTGAATGTTATTATGTAAAATACTACACATGTGGCAATACAACAGAAATATCTGAATGGACCTTAAACATATTGAATTGGTTACATCAGTGAAGTTACATAATGAAAAGGAAAAAACATTTTACAGACTAGAAAACTTTTTGTTTAGCATTCTCTGTGTTATCAGCCTAGACAAAGTCTAAACCTATCTGATTCCTTTTTAATAAGTTCCTTCACTATCTCTGTTTTCATATTTTGCATGCCTGTCCTCCAGCTGTCCCAGAGTCTCTCTTGGCCACTCTCGCAGGTTCTGGCCTCCATGTCCAGGATTTTAGGTCTCTGGTGAAAACAGAAATTTATTTTCTTTCCTAAAGGTTTTTCCTGCACTGCATGAACAAGAGATCTGTGTAAACAGAAACTACAGGCCTGTTCTGAATTTAAATTCCTACTTCTTCATCTGATTCACTCTCAGTACTGCTATATTAAGAGAATCAAATGCAGCATTGGGGTCCATGTTCTGATTTGTACCCTCACGTTGGTATCTGATAACACTGGCCCTAGTCCAATCACTACTATATCCTGTGTGTGTAGCTTATTCCGTAGGGAGACATTTGTCCAATCTATTTAGTAATCAGTTGCTAACTATTTCAGGGGAAGGATTATCTGATTGATTATTGGGTCGGTATTGGCACACTGATTTTTGCAAAGGACTCCAGCAGGTGGACAGAGCAGCAAATGTGCTCCTAGGGGATCATTGCTCATTTCAAAGTGGGAATACATTTGTTAATGCAGGGTGCTACAAACAAAAAACGTATTTGTGTGTGGGTTTCCATTCACTGTTAATGGCACCCCAGATTCCCTTTACCAGGGCACTGCAGCGTAATGTGTGACAATGCATGGCAATGTATGTGTGCAATGTGGTACATTAGGCTGGCAAACACAACTTAGCAACACATTCACACCCTAATATTACCCAGCCCCTACAGCACCCCAGTGGTGGCCTTTAATTAAGGTATTGGTCCAATATTTAGGAGAATTAAGTGACAAGATTATAACATATTTGAACAGTATATTGTTCTGAAGATTGTGTTTTCCTGAACAGATTTATTATGCTCCATCTAGTGGTAATCTGTATTTTAAGGAAAATGAATAGCATCCAGAATACAAACAAGACAAGATGGGAATGTTAACTAATTTTTTAAATTTTAGGTGTAAGTTCCAAAACTGTGATCATCCGACATCCTTCCTCTAATACTAACTAACTAACCCTAGGGGTAAGAACTTATAGGGAACTTGAGACATACTTTAGGAGACAGGGAAGAAGAATAACTTTTAGCTCAATATATGTAAGCAAATGGCACATCAACTGCCAATAGCTTTTCTTACCACCGCACTTTTTAATATAATCAGGACCTGTACACACTCTGGATAAATGTAGCTGAAAATGAACAATGTACAAAAGATGCCCAACTCATCGTTCTATAATCAATCATGAAACTTGTCAAAACAATAATGATGGATGGGAATTCTAAGGTAAAATGAACAGTCATCCTGGTGGATTCCTTCGTCTGATGGCCTTTTGTTATCCAGCATTCATACAGGCAGCATATATATCATGGTGGTGCAGATCCCTAGGGGAGAGTGGGGGAAGGCCCGCGAGGACCGCCAACCAAAGAAGTAAGAGGTTCAGGGTATGGTTAGGAAATTATGGTAGTGTTGAATTATATTACCATTTAATTTATGTTCTGGTTTGTAAATATGGTTGTTATTGTTATTTAAATTTATTAGGGGCCATTAATTACTATTGGTGTTGTGTGATAATTGTGGGGTGATAATTGTGGGGTGAGTTTGGGTGGAATACTGGATGCGATTTCTCTGCCTTGCCACAGTCAACCAATTTCAGCATTTTTAGCTCAGTCAGTGGGTAAATGACATGCAGTAGAATTGTTGCAATACAATATTATCATACAGGTTACACATGTAACCTGTACAATCAGATTTCAATCAGATTAGTACGATCAGATTTACCATACCAAAAATTTAATTTTTAGTACAGGAAAGAAGCCTGAGGAACTGTGCAAGCTGACTGAAGATTGAATAATGTGATGTACCATCAATTATAGGTGCAAAGGCCTGCCAAAATAAAGCAAATAAATTGTTTGAGTAGGACTTCAAAGGAAATCATGGGGAGGTTGTGCCTTAAGGCTTGTATACACATCAGATTTCTGTTCCTGGAAATG
Source organism: Pyxicephalus adspersus (assembly GCF_032062135.1). Classification (NCBI taxonomy): domain Eukaryota; kingdom Metazoa; phylum Chordata; class Amphibia; order Anura; family Pyxicephalidae; genus Pyxicephalus; species Pyxicephalus adspersus. The sequence goes on from NC_092859.1 coordinate 13,765,968, forward strand.
ATCTTTTGTGATTGTTTCCAGTGACAGTGGACAGTAGCACTTTTCATTTCTATGGAGGGGGTGGGGGAGAGGACAAGCAGGAAGCCCCACGCTGCATCCTCCTCTATAGGAAATTACAATGGTCATCCCCACAATAGGGGCCCCTGTACATATGCAAGATCTTTGCCCAAAACAATCACAATAGCACGCTAGTGTGCCTCAAGTGACAAATATCAAGTGTATGTACAGAGTTTAGCCATAAGCCTCAAGAGAAAAGTATATTATCAGGAAAGCCATACAAGTGCTATACAGGTGTAAAGGAAGTACTGTGGTATTGATGTCATGCAAAAGAAATTGTATTGGTTATTTATATTACCCGAACAGAATACATGCTACATAAATATTATATTTTTGATTTTTCAAGGCACCCCTACCATCTAGCAGGTGTAGGAAATCCTTTGGTGTATTTCCAACCTGCCAGCAGGCTGTTAGAGGAGCCTGCCAGGGAATATACTGATCATGCTTGCTTTGGTTGCAGGGGGCAATTTAGCAAGACAAGTACAATTCCATCACATTTGACCGCAAAGTATAATTTAGCAGAAGATTACATAGAATCAGCCGGAGCAATTTCTCATCTTTTTCTGTAGCCAGACAATGCAGAAACAGAGAATTGAAAACATTAAAGGGAAAGAGGCAATCAGCGGAGAGAAAACAAGACGAGACTTGGAGAGGTCTGAAGAGTAGGCTATTCAGGAGGACCATAATTGATAAACATAGGGGCAGAGGGGACAGCGAGGCAGACTGAAGATGAAAGCACAAATGAAAGCAGAAAATTACCCTATACATGCTGGCGTTAGAGGAAACCTGTGACCTCCTTATGAAAATGCTGGTTGCCTGGTCATCCCTTCATTTCTTTCCCATTCACTCATCCCGAGAAGGTACGCAACCTATGAAGTTAAAGTTCGTACATGTTTTGGGTCAATGACCTCTTAAGTATACTGATGTGATTGTTTTCCAGTGAACTAGCATTCTCTGGAGGAAAGGTCAAGCAATGGCAATTTAGAATACAAGTTTCTTATCGGAAACAGGTCAACCCAATGTTATCCAATAGGGATCTTGGTTTTCATGTCCCAAAGGGCTATCAAATGTTCTCTGCCACCTTGTGACATCACTTCCTTCCTAAAAAAGTATTATTTTTCCTAAATAGATACAATCGTCACACTGCGGAGGAAAGGGATCTGCTTTGGAGCACTTTGTTAGTCCAATTAGTTAAAGTGAAGCACATATTGGTTAGGCCACTTGAACTTATTCTGTTCAAAGACAGATAGACCAATCCACAGTGGGATCTCACCCACATCAAACAGTTCATGGACCTCTAAAGTCCTATTATAGCATGAACACTAAATCAGAGGCATGTTGCTATAGCTTTGCTTTAGTGCCCCTTCTTATTTTTCTCATGAGTGTGTTGAGAATATAGAGATGTCCTTTTTTCAGGGATGCCCTCAGTGTACCAGCGGAAAGCATTTTATTGTCTACCCAATGCCAAACAGGTATACAGGGAGAGGTACTTCTCCTATTTTGGATCCTGGCAGATATAAAAATAAAATATATATTTTTAGTATGGGCAGTTTATGGTGGGCCCCCTGCATTCCTATGGGCACTTGAGACATGAGGGGACAATCACCAGTCCTGTTACCTGCATGCAATACAGTGTGCACCTACTGGCAATACTGGTTGTCTTTGGAAACACATTATAAGTGTTAATGGGGTTTGGGTCAATGAGGAAGTAGAACTAAAGCAATGTATAGTGACGTTAGTATGCCAAATACATTGGAAGAATGCTTGGAATATATATTTGTAAAAGGTTTGCTTTAGGGCCTAATTTACAAGGATGATCTGTAGTTGTCTTTTTTAAAAACAACCCAGGATTACCCCAAATGGTTAATCAGTTCAGCATCCAAATGTGCCAAAGCTCAAATTCAGGTAGAAGGAACAAGTAAACATTAATTCAGCCCTGTAATTGTATTACATAATCAATGCATTTATATTGCAAGCAGCCTAAAGATTAGGGATTGGGGGTGGGGGAATAGATATTCTGTATGATTATTTGTTTTCTTTAACATGTACTGCAGCATTTATCTGATTGATGAACTCCCCAATCAATCATTATGCAACTAAATAACACCTGCTTCTTTCATCTAATCAAACACATCTGCAGACACCCAGGCAAAGTACTTAATAATGGGAAAATGAAAGATTATGTATTTGGTAAGGATCCAAAATTGCCATCTTCCCTGGAGTAGGTGTGTTCATTGGTGTCAGCTCTTAAGTGCTACATTTCCCCAGTAAGGGTTAATGGCTGAAATGGAAGGTAGGAAAGACAGAGTTGTTGTTAATTACTGCTCCTATGCTTAATTATGTTTCTCTTTGTGGTTCCAGTCCTCTGCTTAATCTCTTTAACAGCACTAATTGAATCCATAGAGAAAGTATGTCCCATCTGCACGGGCACAGCCTCAGGACCGATTCGGAAGACTCAGTATGAAATCTTGTGACGGATCTGAGCAGTGATAACCGATCAGTAGACTGCCTGATGAAGAATTAAAGTCACAGTATGTTCCACCATGAAATACACTTATATTGGCAAAGGAAAGGTTCACTTTAAAGTCTTCCATGAAAATGGCAGGATATTCTAATAGTACAATGCAGATAATGATAAGAAATTAATTACAGGGCAATACGTTTGCAGCTTTGAAGCCTCCATAAACTTATGGTAAAAGACATATATTAATTCTATACTATGGACATTTACCTATTCATATATTTCTAAGAAAATATGCTACAAAGAATTTTTAATATTTGACATTGGAGATGTAGTTAAATGTATATATGAACATAATATCCATTCTCAGCTACACCAATTATTCACCACTGAATATTCTGCCATTTCTTGCTGAACTTATGCTATTGGCATGCCTTACTCACTGACCTTTGTGGCTGCAAGCATATTGGAGTAACTCATTCACAGAATTCTGAGAAACTATTTTGACTTTCATTTTCTCCTTTCGTTCTGTCCTATAAGCAGTAAGCTTGTAGCTTGCCAACCTCCCGATCTGTAATGAAAACACAGAACAGGAGCATGGACAGGGAAGACCACATAATACATAGACCCAAATGGCTTATGTAAAATTTGAAAATTAATTTCTCCACAGTGGCTGCAGTCACAAGGGACAATGAGTTTGTTTTAAAGCTTTTTAACCTGTTTAGAATATTTAAATATCAAAAAATGGTCCTAGCCACAAGTCTGCTGTAGATTCTTCTTTATGTACCTGACCCAGAGGCATAGAGACACATAATATTCATTTTCATTGTTCATTGTTTTTAGTATTTTGGAGTTGTTTTTTATGGACAGACAAAATGTCATGAAAAGCTACAGGTAATGTTTATCTTCATTTTCTAAAAAAAATAAGATGTAATAGTTGCAGTGAGATTCCAAAATCCAATTTTATACAGTTCAATGCTGCAGAGAATACAATTACTGGTAGTCCCCAGGTTACATGCAAGATAGAGACTGTAGGTTTGTTCTTAAGTTGAATTTGCATCTAAGTTTTATTTTATATGTAAGTTGGAACAGGTACATTATTTTAATAAATGCAATCAGGACAGATGTTTGTCTCAACACATTATTAGGCAGCATGGTGTCAGTTACTATATAAAATCCTCACTGTACGTTAATCACAAACAAATAGAGCCCAGACATTCATTACCTTCTGGAGCAAGCTGTGCTTTGATTTGCAAAAAAGAAACAACTGCAGAGTTTGTCTTGGTCATTAAAGAGTTACAAGAGGTTGCAGAAAGCAGCTCAGTCCTTAAGATCACCCACAACCTCAGCTGTGTTTAGCAAAAGATTTCTTCTGCAAGTCATGCAAACTGCCCCCTCCCCCCTATCGAGCAGGTAAGCCCCGTTTGTATCTAGTAGTTGTCTGTATGTTGGATGTCCTTAACTCGGGGACTACCTGTACATGTTACTGCAGCATTAAAACCCCCCAACTTCAGGAACAGCAAAGGAAGGACACTGTGAATTCTCAAAACTGGTCAGAAAACAGTTGGAAAAGAGGATTTGTATTTATGTATGTAAATTGCTTATATTTTCCATGGTGGGACCCCGAATTCTGGGTTGGGTTTCACAGCCCAAATCCTTGATGCTTTCATGTGTACCCATGTTAGTTCTAGAGCTGCAATTTAGGTTTATGTGCCTACTATATCATGTAAACTAACTAATGTAGTCTGTATTAGTCTGTCATTTGCAATCCCTATTTAATGTACAACGCTGCGTAATATGTTGGCGCTATATAAATCCTGTTTAATAATAATAATAGCAAAGCTTATGCAGGGACAGAGAAGGAAGAGCTTGTGATGCATCATATAACAGAGCTTTTCCTAGTTCAGTGGTACTCACAGCCAGGAATGAAGACATAGATCAAATTTCTGGAAGACAGGTAATACCATAAGATGAATTTCCATTTACAAAAAACGGTCTCAGCATTCCTAAAATTATTAAGAGGAAATGTTATGTTTTCTTTTTAGATCCAAATGAGAGTTCTTTTTTAAAAGAAATCACTTTGAATTGATGAGAATGAATCATGGGAGGGGGAAAGGAAAGCCGCTAGGGAATTCCATATCTCTGCTGTGTTGTGTGTCACCCAAATCCTCTTGTGCTGTTTATCAGACTCCTGCATTTTGTCTGATAGAACATTCACTTCTGTGTATCTGGGGAATTTCTGTTCTGCTTTTCCTATCCGTACAAAGCTTTATCCCTCCAATAAAAAAAGGAGGAATACATAGTGGAGAATGGGAGGTGTGCATACATTTATTGTAACTAAATGTGTGCCTCCATCCTTGGTTTAGAAGCATGATTAGGAATTTATTCATAACTTTTTTTTCCCAAATGTACACATTTTCAGGTTGGACCAATGTGTGAATTAACTTTTACTCCTCAGTCTTATATTTTTCTAAATAAAATCCAATGTGAACAATGCGTAAAAAAATCTGAATCTGATGAAAAAAAATTATAAATAGACCCTTAATTCAAAATTTCTGCCTGCCTCCTGCACAACTAATAATATTACTTATGTACCCCAGCTTAATATCATGGTGTTCCTAGAAAAATTCATTTGCCTTTACCCCTTTGTTAAAAGCACGCTGGATCTGTAAATATGTGTTCTTCTTCAGCACAACTGCAGTGCCCTACAAATTTTACACCCCCAAACCAAGTTTAGCAGCCTGGAAGAACATTGCATCTCTGTAATCTCTCCCTATATTGTATTTATCAATAATTAAAATGTATAAATGAATATATAATTAATGTTTTTTTGGAACTAATTTAACTTAAAGAAATGTATTCCTCCTGAAGAAGTGGACCAGATCCACGAAACGCGTTGAGGATGTTTCATGCATATGTATATAACACAAGTTTCTTTCCTGTGCCTCCATCTTGGTGGACATCTCAGAAAAGCCACTGCAACTCAGTTTCTAAACTTAGCAATAAAATGTCCCTTAAAAGTTACATTCCCCCGTTTCTTACTCTTCTGTAGAAAAGAAGGGCCAGAAGGTGAGTTAAACTTTGGAACTTGGAGTGAACAGCCAGATTGGATCATGTCTACATAACAAAGCTACTACAATGGTAATTCTTAATCAGGGTTACATGTAACCCTAGAATTCCTTCAGATAGTGGTTTTTTAGATGGCTAACTAACCTCCCATTTGATGATGACTGATAGTTCCATGGTCAACGGAATCTGGTGGATCCAGATGCATGATCTTTTGTAAGAATGGGATTCTTACCATAGGGCCACCATCAAAGAAGGTGGTTCAGGAAAAGTGTACTTCTGTACCAGGCCCTGGTCAAAAGAGAAAGATTTTTGCAATGCTGGAACTACTTTTAGACATGGGGAGCTGGTCTCAGGCACAGGAATTTCTGATGTCAGCCCTGTCTGACCACCACCACCACAAGAGGAGCACTCTTCCCACTAGCCAACAATGTAAGAGGCATTTTTCTCAAAGATGGCCAATTAACAATGTATGGAAGGGGCTCCTAAAAATAATTTTAAGGGTTCTTTTGGGGTAAAAAGGTTGCATAGAGTTCTACAACATGGCATGGAAACAGGCATTGATCACTGACACATCTAGTAATGCTCTATGACAGCATTTCACAACCTTTTTGCCCTTGAAAAAACTTTTATAATTACTATACCACAGCTTAAAGTACATTAGTGTGGTGGTCAGTAAGATGAAGGACTCCTACATTGTTGGCCAGTGAGAAGAATGTCTTGAAAAAAAGATAATTGGTGTCAGTTAAACTGACCTGAGAGGAACAAATTGTTTATTGCTCAAGGAATCCCTAGCAACTTCTGAAGGAACCCTGGTTGAGAAACACAGGTATATGGTTTCATTTTAGAATATCAATAACATATAGCAACAGTGTAACTGAACCTAAAAATAAAAAAATCTTCAAATAGTAATACATTTTATTACAACAGTTTTTTTTGCCAGTTCCCCCAATTCTGGTAACATAATTTGCTAGGCAGAAGCAGCCCAGGATTATCGCTCCCTGTGGAATTCAAGTTGGCATAATGATAGAATGCGCCATCACTTCTGTTTCTGTTTAAAGTGACTCAATCACAATTAAAAACATAACTGCAAAAGTGAGTCATATTGGGGTGATTGACGAACAACAAAATGTGTCACTTGGCACATTGCTATGTGAGTTTTTAAAGTAACACAAAGCTACAGAGAGCTGCAAGGAGGCCAAATAGTCAGCATATCTGTCATAGAATTGCAGAATGACTTCATGTGTTTGCTCTGAACAATAATAAATGCAAAACACAGACAAAATGTAATGGAAATAAAGATGTGTGTTTGCCAGGCATGATGAGAAACTGGTGCACATCTTAGTTTTATAGAGGAATGTCGAAAGGTGCGGCCACTGGGCACCTTATTAAATTCTATTGGCTGTTAATGGTCAGGGAAATTGACAGAACCAATAAAAAAAGAATTAATTTCTTCAGTGGTTTTCTTTGTATTAAATGAACCCCTCAGTCCAATACAAAAGCTATACCTAGGCATTGACCTATATTGGAGCTCATCCCCACCAGTCAGCTGTCTATTGGGAGGACCTCTGCTGGCTGCCGATTCTGTGGGATTGAACTGTAGAATGGAGGAGTCGGAGCTGAAAGCGGCACAAAAGCTGCTATACAGTCCTATTCCTTAGCAGGGCGCCGCCATTGTTGTCCTTCTTCACTTGCAATCTTTGATCATTTTGATTGGCTGAGCTGGGATGACGTAACTTCCATGAAAGAGCATTGAAGTTCTTTCAGACCCGTCAAACGCAGAGGAAGCCAGGATTGCTGGTTAACCTGGCAACGCGGAGCTGTTTTGACAGTTTGATCAGGCAGGCAGGAGGGATTATTGCAGAAAGGACATCGCCTGTCCTGCCTGATCAAACATTCTTAAAAGGTGGTGGGATTAGATATATATAATTATCACATTTTCTTTATATTGTCGGATACAATTACAGTATTAAAAAATTATAATTAATATGTATAAAAATATAAAAACATTATGTTATGTTGTAAAAAATTATCAGCCAATGCTATACAAAACTGCAGGGTTTTTATTGAAGCAGTTAAACACATAAAGGTACATGTCTACAAAAAGATATAGAGATGTCTTAAATGTGCATTGTAGTTAGTTTTATATGCATTGCCCTATTCAGGATATTCAAATAGAACACACATGCAAAGTGAATCCTATTTGCATCCAGATAATAAATATATACAGCCAACTACTTTTTTCATGATATCCCTATGGTAACCTGCATCTTATTTACAGAATGACCTAAAGTGTATCTAAACCTCAAAGGAAAATGTAATATATTGCAGCTTATCAGTCCTTTGATATAGTTTCTGTATTAGTTCTCACTTGCTAGTTTTCTTATTTTCATCAGTAACACCTGCCAGTAACACACTCCTGTCTCAGGCTGACAACAGTCACTCAGTGTTCTGCATTCATGTCAGCAGTGTTGTCAGCCTAGCAGTGGAGGATGTAGCTAACGGTGTACAGAACTAGCTTGGGGTCCCTGTGGGGGCTTCTATTGACTAAGGAGGGTTCAGGGCCCTTGTGCAGCAGCACATTTTGCCCTCTCTTATGTCTACCCCTGCATCCTAGGACAAAACACCTTCCCATGTGCTCTTAACGTAAGGAGAGGGGATTTGTCGCCCGCAAAGATTTTTGGGAACAGCACAGGCAGAGGGTACAGGAAGCTACTGAATGACAAGGATTCTAGCAGGACCAACAGGATTTTTTTTTAATGAACATAAAGATACAACAAAATGCTTTCAGTAGTATATTTCATAGGTAAAAGTGGAACAAGTAGGACAAGTTAATTGATTGGATAAAGACTTTAAATCTGAGTCAAACTAATTAACACGCTTTGTATCGTTTAGGGTAATATGTCACAGAGGACAGAATCATGTGACAGCAGGCTGCAGTCCTTTACACAATGAATTATATAAAGCTTTCTCCATGTGTTGATTATATAAAAGGTTATATGTAAAGCTTGTGTTCTTTCTGACAGTAGCACTCCACATATTTTCACTAATAGCTGTTTTTTTGTCACCTGTATATAATGCAGTGTACCAATCCATGATGATGGAAGTAAAGATCAATGTACAGAATGGCTTTGGGTTTCCTGTATGTACAATTAGAGCGTGTAAAGGACGTAAACCATAGGAGCTGTCATTGATGGTCTTCTTTTTGCAAAGATAGGCATCAAATTATGTCTGAAGCCAAATCTTCTTTGGATAGAATATGGAATGGTTAAAAAATGTCGATACTTCAAATCCTTTTATGGACTCTTCCTCTTAATAGACAACATAATTTAACACATGCCACACCTCTAATAGATACATATCAAATATTCTCTTTTATTTTCTTTGGGGTTGGTCAATCCCCATGGGACTTTAGAGGCATTTTGTATACAAAACTCAACATTAATAAAAGTTCAATAATTTATTCAACAAAAAATACAATTTAAAAAAGTTAAATTCCATAAAACCAAGTAGGTATTCAAAGAAGTTGGTCTGTTATTTTCAAGATAGTTTGTTCTTCAGGAACAAATCAAGCCTATAATTACAAATATGGTTGATGTAATTTTTTACATATATTTGTTTATAGTTTGTATTTATACCTTTTCTAGCTATTTGCAACACTTCTATCTTCACATTTTTCCCCCGCAATAGCGCAAAGACCAAAAGTAGCCAACACCTTCTTTTCCCAGTTGTTATAGAATGCAGTACCAGCTTACAAATCTAGAATGAAAGACTGTTAAGAAACTTCCATTATCCATTAATAAATTGATTACTCCATAACTTATAGCCTATTGTCATGCCCATTGATCTCTCAAAGTGTTTGATCAGACAGATTATTGTTGCAGGACGGTACAGGCAATGCCCCTTCTGCAACAAGCATTTTTACCTACCTGATCACTCTAAACTGTAAAAAATACCCAGCAATCTCAGGTTCCCCTGCACTTCCTGGGATTGAATGAACTCCTGCGCACCTGCATGGGAGTTATGTTATCTCAGCCAATCAAGATGGCCAAAGATTGTATTTAGAAAATAAAGAAGGAAGTAGATGGGGGCACCCTGCCACGGATCTGGGGAGGGCGAGTATAGAAGGTTTCCGTTCTGCTTTATTCCATTAAATGATTTCCCATCACTTCCTGACCCAAATACAATAGTTTCATTATTTCAAGTACTGTAACAATAACAAAATCTTAGAAAGGAGACTTGGGCTCAATTATTGTCACTGGAAATGATCGTTTCCAGTGACCAAAGAATGTACACACAGCGCCGTTCAGCTCTATGGAGAGGGGAGGGGAAGAACGAGCGAGTGGCACCCCACTGTGCTCTTCTCCCTTTTTATTGTGGTTGTCCATCGTTGGTCGCTCATGGATCCATCCTGACGTTGGGTGATCTCTGTTCTGTACACATTTCATATTTTAGCCTGTTTGTATCAGGTCAGAATCATCTGACGGTGTACATATCTTAACTCTCCTCTGCTTTAAACAAAAAATAAGTTTGGATCATTTTTAATTTTCAGCATTTCTCTAAAATCCCACCTTCAGGTGGTTTCTTTAAATTCTTGATAGTATAACCTTAGTTCCTGTACATCATCTGCAGAACACAGACCCGATGTGGGAATCGTAGAGGATATAAATAATTCACAGAGATGGCGATGACTAATGTGGAGGGATTATGCGTGTGTGTGGATATTCATGTATGTTTGCAGATATACAATGTCAGGAACTACAGCCCCCTCATTAATATTCATAAATATTGCATACGGTAATAAAAAGGCTGATTTATGAAATCTTCCTAATGTAGAACTTTGGGATTTTTAAAGGGGATGTCCTTGAAATCCATGCAAAACACAGCTTGCAAAAATACAAGGATTTGAACATCTGAGATGTACACAGCTCTGTGATATAACACAACCCTGTTTGGTGAGAGAGGGGAGCTGATGGTAAAGTGTCACCTTTACTTACTAGTCTCCCCCACTTTCCCATCCTGTGACAAGACAACAAAAAGAGAAGCAGTGGACCAATAAGCTTGTTTCTGTTCTTTTCTTCTCACATGCTTCTTGCACTGTATCATACCTCACTGGCTCCATGTGCTGCTTTCTTTCTTTCCAGTATCAGCTCAGCTGCAAAGGGACTACACAAAGCTGATATCAAATCTAGATACTTACATTGCTTGTAATAAAGATACCTTAATAATGGTATTATAATTACAGAACTGTAATAGTTTGCATTTTTAATATCTGTCTAATATGTAATACCTGGTGGTTCTATCACCAACATCCAAGTTCAGGCACTTTGTGTTTCAGGGGGACGACACTTACTCTCTAGGTTCTAAATGTTGTCTTTTGTTGTCCCTGGTCATTTACATGGGCATAAGTCACTGTTGTCACCATCAGAAAACTGTTCCTGAGCAATGCAATGGAGAGTACACTGGTATACATGAAGACAGAATGTAAGCACCAATGAAACAGATTTTTATAAAGAAAATATCAGTATATGATTTACAGTATAATACAAATAAAAATCACCCAATTATATTGTGCAGGGGAACTTTAAAGGTGCCTAGGATGCTTTAAAGCTGCAATAATACTTCAGCGATTTGGTTTGCAGAGCCTTTAATCTGTCTGTACAAGTAAATGTCTGTGGGTATGAGAAGACCTGATACACTTGGCATATATGCATGCCTGGGGTAAAAATGAACACAAATCAATATATAAAAGCAGTCAAATCTGGTCTGCCAGAAGCAGAGAATGACTGGAACATTATGTGCTATCAGAACTAACACGTGCAGTGAATTGTCAGCCACCCTCGCAGGATAAGAGTTAAGTCAAGCTAAAATACTGGTTTATAAAGAAATATTGCACATGTAAGCGTTGTCCTTTGTCATTTCTCTATTGATCACAAATTAGTTATTCTGTACCTCAATCATTAATTATTGAGGGCATTGCAAACCCCCGTCCCCAGCTCCTCGTCAGAACAGGAAAGCAGAGTAGATGTGCGATCAATGGAGCCTTTCCATATGTCAAATAATACAATGAAGACCATTTCATCAGCTGCTGGGAGTAAAGTGTTCCCGGCAGGATTGCCTCTGTAATATGTCATAGTCCCACGCTGTGAAATCTCAGCGGTGATTTTATTGGTGGCCACCAAATTGATGGAGATTAATCAGATTAAAACATAAATGAGGAACTCCTTGGGGCTGCCAATGAGTCACTGGCCTAGTCCCAGGAGGGGCGGCTTGTGAATGGTTTGCAGTTGTAAACGCCTATCATGTTGATGGTGAAAACATGGGGGTTTAAAAGGAAATCTGTCATACAGGGGCAGCCATTGCTGAATTCTATGCATGGGAGTTGTTAGCTGGTTTTAGCACTTGCTGTGTTACTATGCAATACAAGCATGCAGTAAGCAAAACAGGAGCAAAGTCAGAATAAAGGACCTGGGTTGGAGAGGGAAAGTAATGAAAGACACATCTTGCATCAAACCCAAGCAACTGTATATATACCTGTATAATACAATACCTGTACAAGTGATTCAGGTGATACCGGTTTTGAACAGGTTGGGTAGTGATTGGTAAAAGTTGATACAGACAGGCTACTGCGCAATTTTAAAATGTAATGTTACTGAATATTTACCATTAAATTTCCACAACCCAGCACAGATTTCTTCCACTGTCACCATATCAAATCTTCTGTCTTCCATTTCCTGATTCTGTATTTAGCTCACTACTTCTTACAGATTTCTGTCTGGAGCCTAAAAAGATCTTTTCTTTGTTAACAAAGAGAATGAATACTTCTTCTGAAGCCCTCAAATTCTTCTTCTGAAACCTGTCAAACCAACGCTTCCAATATTTTCTGTAGTCCCCTAATACACTTAGTGGTTCCTACCTTTGACCCCTACACCAATACAGTTTCCTTTATTGACATGGACATCGGTGGGAGGAACCACTAAGTAACGTGGGGGGTTGGAAGTTTTGTAGAAACTTTGGGAACAGTTTATGGCAATGGAGATATGTTTGGCAAAGGAGATATTTACTTGCCTCAGTACAAGTAACTTTGTTATGGAATTGTATTTAGGTGACATGATAAGAATATATAAGTCATATATAAAAATACACATATTTTTGTCATATTCAGTATGCAGGTTTGGATTCCTGATTTGCAGAGCTACACAATAGTTGCACTTTACAGATTCCACTTTTAATGCTATGCATAAAATCTATGATTCATATGACCCCTAAAAAACAAGGCACTTGTGTTGCAATTGTAATGAAGATTAAGAAGAATTTTCCAAAGCAGAAGGTACCCTATACCTTTACAGCACAGGAGTACTGGTCTGAAATATATAATGTACTGCACAATGTGAAAAAACAGGGCTTCATGTAGTGTACAGAGTGTGGAGAGAAATTTATAACATACAGCACAATATGGAGAGTGGAGTGGTGTATGTAATGTACAGTTTGCAGAGTAAAATATATAATGACAGCACAATATGGAGAGTGGAGTGTTGTATGTAACATACAGAGTGCAGAGTAAAATATATAATGTACAGCACAATATGGAGAGTGGAGTGTTGTATGTAACATACAGCATGCAGAGTAAAATATATAATGACAGCACAATATGGAGAGTGGAGTGTTGTATGTAACATACAGCATGCAGAGTAAAATATATAATGACAGCACAATATGGAGAGTGGAGTGGTGTATGTAACATACAGCATGCAGAGTAAAATATATAATGACAGCACAATATGGAGAGTGGAGTGTTGTATGTAACATACAGCATGCAGAGTAAAATATATAATGTACAGCACAATATGGAGAGTGGAGTGTTGTATGTAACTTACAATGTGCAGAATGAGCAAGGTCTGAAACATATATAATAGAGTACAGTGTGAAGAGTCTTGTATTTAACATATATAACATATATATAACAGTATGTATAGTGCAATATATAATGTACAGCACATTGAGATAGGAGCAGAGCACTACATGTAATGTAGGGTGTGGAGAATGGAACAGTCTGAAGTATATACCGGTAATGTACAGCACAGCGCAGAGTTGTAGAGTATAGAATCTGTAGGTTAGGAACATGTTCCAAGGGAACATCAAAACAAATGAAACACAGGCAGAGAGGTAGCACGAGTGGGTGACAACCAGCTGAAAAAACAGATTTTATGACACACTTTCTGTTGCTGCTATCATCATTAGTATTAATGTTATGGCCTGTTGTAAAGCTTGTCCGGGCTCCCTCATACCTGGCATGACACCAAGCCAGATAGACTTTCATATCTCCCCTTATGGTCAATGACTCTTCTTTGCCCTGACCTCATGGTAGGTGTTGTTACTGAGTCACCTCTACACCTTGACAAGCTCAAAGCTGTAGAACCAAAGGGCAACATAATGGGCACTCTTAGGTATCATATAGATGCTGTGCCAGAGTCTTCCCACTAAGAAATGTTTGCCTGTACAACAGCAGGGGTATGGAAACAAGCCTAAAAATCATGCTCTCCCTGAACGATATGACACCATGACTGTTTGTCTTCATGAACCTTCACTACCTGGGTTTTGCTGCATGATAACATTTTATTTTGGTTTTCCATTTTAAGATGTAGACAAATAATTTTCTTTATTGTTTTGGCATTTCAGTCTGGACTGAGAGAGGTGATAATTTAGAAACAAACTCCTTTAACCTCTTTTATTGTGCTCATAAAATTGTCCACACGTTGTCCTCTGTATTAACTCCTCAGTCCCAACACTACCCGGTGAGATATTGGTCTGTTTTATGAGTGCTATTAAAGAACAGTGAGACAGAGGAGAAAATAAATTATTTCTATATCTGTGCCTGGGAGAGAATAGAGATAAACCAGGGTATCTATGTTGTAAACAGAGATGAGAGGTCGGTGCTTTGGTGTCCTATTTGGAGAAAAAGAGACGTGGACACCACGTTGTGTATCTGAGAGCTACTTTCTGTAACATTATACACAAGTCATGTTCAGTACATATTCTTCCATGACCCTGACATTGGTTCAATATGTAATAATGAATATTTTATTAGGTACATATAGTTAGAACCCAACAGAAGCCCCGTTTGCACTCACCCCCCTGCCCCAAATGTTTTTCATGGATTATCAAGGTGCTAAAATTATTTAAAAACTATACTGGTTCAATGTTGACCTGATTGATGCAAAATAACCCATAATTTAGAAAGTCAGCAATGTAAGAACAAATGATAATAACCATCATAGGATGTACCTGATTCACCATAATTTGATTCACTATTGTACAAAGCAATCTGTTCATAATCATAGAAGGTACCATATTAGGAGGTAATGTATTCATCATCATAGGAAGTAATGGATTTAGAATCATTAGAAAACAATCTATTCACATAGAAGGTACCTTAAGAAGGGGAAATGGATTCACCATCATAAGAGGTAATGATTCACCATCAACCTAGGTAAAATTTCACCATCATAAGAAGTAATTAATTTACCAATTATAGAAAACAATCTATTCATAATCATAGAAGGTACCATAGTAGAAGGTAATCTATTCAATATCGTATGGTGGACCATAATAGTGAACATTGGATTTACCATAATAGGAGGTAGTGAATTTGCCTTTATACAAGGGAACCATTCACCATAATAAAAGGCAATGGATTCACCATCATCATCACAAGCTATTCCCAATCATAGAAGGTACGATAGTAGGAAGTAAATAATTCACCATAATAGAAGATATTGGATTAACCATATTAGGAGGTAATGAATTCACTGTAATAAGAGGTAATAGATTCACCTTCTTTGGAGGTAATGAGTTCACCATAACACAATGTAAAGGATTCATCATAATAGGAGGTAATAGATTCACCACAATAAAAGGTAGTGCATTCACCATAATAGGAGGTTTTCTGTTCCTGTGGTCGATAGTGTGGAATTTGTCTTCCTGTGCAGGCTCGCTGCAGGCACCCGTTGCTTTTATGACAAGCCTTTATAATATATTTATACATGAATATTTTGGCTCAGTACTAGGAAGAATTAGAGAGGCTCCAATGCTGAGCAGCGTGCGGCTGCCAAACTGCAAGATTATTTTCCCAGTATCGTCCAAGTTTTCAGTACATAAAAACACACCAATCTGGAGACATCAGAGACCCAGGGCTTTTGTAAAGGAGACAGCAGTGTAAACACAACCAAAAAATCCAATCAAATCCCTCTGAGCTAACTTTAGAAGATGTAAAACAAAGAGACATGTACACACAATCATTGTATCCTTTATCAAAGCGACTGAAAGACAAAATGACCATGTTGATCTCATTGACCAATCAGTTTGTTTTATTTCCTATTTTAGGTAAGGTATGCTAAGGTAAGTTGCTAGTTTGCTGCTTCTGTCATATTCCAAAAATGGAAGCTTAAAGTGCAATTCTGAGCAAGAGCCGTATATGTTATTACTTGCATCTTGGTATGATTTGTACAGTTCTTGCAGGACTATGCAATAATCCAGTGTGATAATTTGCCTCTGACCAATAGCATCCTGTATTAGGATCTGTCTCTCCCAATGTAAGAATAATGGTCTAGTGCTGCTTTTTCTGAAGGCAGCTTGTAATGGTTAGACCATTATGATTATAAACCATAAACCATTATGGGTATGATACAATTTACAATGAACATACTCTTTATTGATAAACCCATGTAAAAATATAGTGATTTTTTTTATCATTTTTTAGTGTTTGCTTGATGTGTCCCCTTTACAAACTCCCCTGAAGAAGCCTATATGGGTGAAACGCGTTGAAAGACAAGACTCTTAACTTTATTACTCATAAATGAGAATAACCTGTATTGTATTCATGGTTCTTATGTTCTTACTGTATTTTTTTAATGATGCATATCAAGGAAAATTATACCTTTGTACTATACTGTGACTATACTGTGACCCTCAAAACCTCCTTTTTTACCTACATGATCCCTGGGGGTGGGCCTGCCCTATATACAAAGGAAATAAATGGGGTTCCTTTTACTATATAACATCATTTGTAATGGATAGACCAGCTGGATCCCTCCCATAGCTTTAGTTTCTGCACAGACTACATAAAGCACAATGGTTCTACCCATTTCACCCTCTAGAAAAAACTTACAAAACATAAATATAAAAAAAAACAGTTGCAGGGACAGTTCTAGGTGCTCACTAGGTACTGCATGGCTTATCTGCTGATAAGAAAAACCCTGATGGGAACAGACAGCAGAGTGAGCAGGGAGATGGCTCATTAATATGTTGTTGCTCTTTTACTGTCCAATCACAGGTTGGGGTAAACTCTATCACTTATCTGCAGCTGAAAAAAAGGCAGGTCACTAACTTGCCTCAGCTGTCTGGTGAAGTTATATTCTAGATATACTATAATAAACAGCCTTTTCCACCCATACCTAACTAGAAAAAGTGGGGGTCCTACTGGGCAGAGGGGTTCATTGTTTCTAATGCCATACCACAGTCAATGCAGCCATAGACAGCCTCCTCTCTGCTGAAGAATATACACAGAGATTCTCAGGTCTTCTGCCTGTAAATTACCGAATGTTGGCCCACCATAGGCCTGCAAGAGTCATAATTCTAGAAGTTGTGCTTATTTCCCATGACCAGTATTAGTAATACAATATATATTTAGTTTGGTTGTTTTTTTCATGGGATTTATAAACTAGTGGGAAAGCAGTGCAGTTCATACAAACAATAGATCTTGGGTTGCCTTAGAGTAATGTGTTCAAATTGATGGATGCAGAGTCCTTGGGCACTGCCGACTGTGAAAACTTTCATCTTCTAAACTCATTATAACGCTCGCCATTATATCGCTGACTGCTAAGGAGTGTAACACATATCATTCTCACTTTTATTCTTTTTTTTTCTCTTTAATATTTTATTTTCTCTTTTGGTCTTTGGAGAAATCAGTTATTATTTATTAATGAAACACTAACATTATTTTTTTCTGGAGAATTTTAGATATTCACTTATATCATTTCTAAGCCCATAGCCCACTTCTGTACTGCAGGCGTATACACATTTGGACTCATTAGGTCCCACTCAGATTGAAGCAGGCATCCCCTCAACTTGTTTTTGGAGTTTAGTAGGAAAGTAATATGAACAGATGACAAAGATAGGGGCCTTGTGGGGAAATAAAAGTAGGATTCCAACACTACAGGAAAAACTGACATTTAGTCTTTGTGCTGTTTTTGGTCAAAATGTGTCTGGTTTTGGTTGGGGAAGGTGTCAGGTTTTTCTATTGTGTTTATAACCAAATGAGGTTAAGTTTGGCCCTGAACATGAAAAAAGAAGACATGTGGGCTACATGACAGGGTAAGGAGGGGGTTACAGAAGAGAAAAGAATAAGGAGAAAATGAGGAGTAAGGTAAACTTACCTGATAGATAGAGGCCAGTTGATGGGAGGAATTGGTAGGAGTTAAAGCTAGTGGGTGGTGGTCAGTTACTATTATTATTACCTAGCGCCAACATAATATGCAGCACTTCACAAAGTTCATAGTCAGGTCACTAGCTGTCCCTCGAAGGGGCTCACAATCTAATGTCCCTACCTCAGTCATATGTCTTTAATACAGCTCAAGGTCAGTTTTTTTTAGGCAATGAACCTAAGTGCATGTTTTTGGAACGTGGGAGGAAACCCACCCACAGGGAGAACATCCTGATCGATATCCAAACCTGCGACCTAGAGCTGCAAAGGCCAGAGTGCTAACCTCTGAGCCACTGTGCTGCCCACATTGGAACCAAGAAGCAGATAAAGAAGGTACACCCACCTTCCCACCCCTAGCCTATGATATGGCAACAGTTATTGAAGAATAAGTTTGGTTAAAGGGGGCTGTTTTGGGATATTTTTTGTGCCTTTTGCATAAATTCAGCACTGTTCGGAGGTAAGAGCCATGCAGGATAAAAGGCTTTAAACGTGAATGGGAAGACTTTGGAAGTTGGTTGGTTTACAAAGATGTTTAAGCTAAATTGGAGATAAAAGTAATTGTCCCAAAGGTGGTGTTTGGCAGCTATGGGCTCCTCAGAAATAAATAGTATATTACCAGTGCCTTCATTTACATACGATTTAATAATAATAAATTTATGTGGCTTTTTTTTATTTGTTTAGTCCCTGCTACACTAAGGATTCCTGTTGATGCTGTCACACCTTCCTTTGTGTCATTTTTTTTGATTCACCAGAGAGACTACACTGACCTCAATGTCAGCTGATTCTGGATATCCACACCATTACTATCACATGCTAAACAGAACTGTCATTTAGAAATTTATACCTGATCAGCTGTATATCACTTTGTATAAACACACAGCACTCTACTACTTCTTTCAATAACATTATTATGTTAATTAAAGCTTTATATCTCCCATTAGATTTGTATTGTGTGCAATTTTAACTTTTTTCAGTCCATGTATAATTAGAGTTATCAGCAGATTGGGGAGGGAATGAGCCCTTTTATTACAAATCCTAATATACTGCAAAGGAAGAAAAACATTGTCACGAATAAGTAATGTTCCATAATAAACTCTAGAGATAGATTGTAACTCTGTTAAAAAGCTTGTAAAATAGTGCACAAAAAAGAGTTGGTAGGAGGGAGCAAAGTGTGGGCTGTCACCTATTAAAATGTCAATTTTTGGAACGCAGGTTATAATGGTGTCTGGTTAGCAAAATTAATAAGGGCTACGGAGGTGGAGAAACAACCCCAGGAAGGGCCTAAAACGAAAGAAAAGTGCCTATTATTACCGATACATAACAATAACGTACATACAACAAAGAGGTGCTGATCTTTGTTGTCAGGGGAATTTAAATGCCAAAACAGACTTTGGCACGCCGCGGTACACTTCTTTATTAGAAGTGGGCTACTTGTAAAAGAAAGACTTTTATAAAAATGATTTTAAACAGTAAGTACAATTAAAGGTAATTACAGGTAATCTTTAAAATGTCTGCTTGATACAGCTCCTGACAGCTCTAAATACTTCTGATGTATATTTTTTTATTTTATTATATTATATACTGTATATACTTTTGTTTATTTTGTTGAAAAAAAAATATAATGAGACTATTAGGAAAGCATTTTTGGCAGAAGAACAGGTTCACTACCCACAAAAGAGATTCCTTAACTCTCAGGGTTTTAAAACTTAAAAACAGGAAAATTCATTATTAATTTGTCTTTTGTTGACCCCAATGCATTTTTCCGAAATAGTTGAATTTCATTAAAACTGTGTGATGTCCTTCTGCATTTTCTTACAGGTCATTCCTAGGTGATGGTGGTCTTATTCCTCCCCTTCGGGATTGGTTAGAGGAGCTGCAGTGTATCCACTATTAATATACAGTATTTATATAGCACCAACACACTAGGCAGAGCTTTACAAAGTCCAGGGGCATATTTCACTAGCTGTCCCTCAAAGGGTATAAGGTTAATTTTGGGGGGAAGATATTTGACCTAACTGCATGTTTTTGCAATGTGGGAGGAAACCAGAGTACCCACAAACACACAGGGAGAACCTGCAAACTCCATGCAGATAGTGTCCTGGCCAAGATTCAAACCTGGAACTCAGCACTGCAAAGGCCAGAGTGCTAACCACTGAGCCACTGTGCTGCCCTTGCAGTATCTTGTAGACAACATCGACAAATATAAGTGAATCTGGTCAGCGTGGCTGCTCTTTCAGGCATCTCCTCACATGCGTGATTTCTTTCGTTATTTGTCAACCTAAGCATACTGATTGACCTCTGACTGTTATTAGGTCAATGATCTCCTCACTTATGGGCGGTGATCCCGGCTCTGGGATCGGTGAAGTCACCCTCCTTTTCCCTCTACTTCCTGCTTTTTGGCACTGTTACCCCTTCCCTCATCTGTTCCCTTTCTTGTCTTTTTACTGTTTGGACTTGTTCTTCCCTTTGTTTTCCTTCCAATTTTATGAAGCTGTACCCCCTATTCTATTGTGCAGTTTGTGATACACCACTTCCGCCCATTATTGCTATGGGTTTCACTCCCTTTTCTCCTTCTTTTGGCCTATATATAGATCTTTGGTATCGTTCTAGGGGCTCTTTGGGTCATGGCTGGAGAATTTTCTCAAGGCTAGTAAATTCATCCTGTGTTATTGTGGGTTGGTAACTTGTATATTTCTGGATCCTGTGGTTATGACAAGAATGTTCCCTTTTAGAGTGTATTATTGTATGTCAAATCATTATGTACTGTGATGATCAACGGCCTGCATTGTTCTCCACAACGTATGCTTATTTATCCCCTGTTCTCTTTTCATATATACATATATACACATTTTGTATTGTCTTGCAAAATCTTTTAATAAACAGATTAAAACAAAAACTATTTTTTTTTCAGAAGTTTTTATTTTTGCTTGTAGTGTGATAAATGACAAAGTTTTTGATAGACTGTAGTTCTGCAGATTTTGTGGCCTGCCCAGCCTGTTATCTGCCTTTATGACTACTATGAAACATCACAGCATTGGGGGCCTGATTTAATAAAGCTCTACAAGACTGGAAAGGATACACTTTCATCAGTAAAGATGGGTGATACAGCAAACCTGGAATGGATTTCCTAAAAGGCATTTGCTACCCTGTTTCCCCGATTATAAGGCACTGTCTTATATTTTTTGAAATGCCAAAATATGCCCTAGGTCTTATTTTCAGGGGGATGTCTTATTTTTCCATGAAGAAGACTACAGTACACATTTATTGTTGAAAGTCACTCATGATC